>NW_025110114.1:693340-770347 GCF_011392965.1 Frieseomelitta varia | reverse complement strand
ATATTACATTCAAACTTTCGTATATTAATTATTATTGTTAATATATATATAATATTGTATATATATTAACAATAATAATTAATATACGAAAGTTTGAAATTTCATTCAATATTAATTATATATGATTGTATATATAATATTTAATATATATAATATAATTATATATATATTAATAATATTATAATACATATATAATATTATATATAATATTACATATATATATATTAACAATAATAATTAATATACGAAAGTTTGAAATTTCATTCAATATAAAATATAAAAATTCGCATATAAACTATAACCTGCACTTAAAATAGGAGATCTCCATTTTCTTAATTAATTAATATTAATAGAAAAACTGTCTGAATAAAAAAAACTGATACATTCGAAGTTCATTCGTTCCAAGCTAATTACTTTTATGTCATTTCATTTAGCTAATTGGTACGTGGACGAGTCGAAAAACATGCCTTTGTGCGGAAATTCATCTGGAGCAGGGTAACTTTCTTCACCAGTTTGTAAATTATCACACATGAGTCGCTTGAAAGCCACATTCGATTACAACTTGGTCAATGTTCTTTTTAATTTTCGTCTCGAAATTTACTTTGACTGTTTAATTTGACAAATCCACGAAGAGATGATCCTTCTGAAAAACATTCCGTACTAATTATCCACGTGTATAACTATGCAACTTTGGCTTTTGAGCGGCTCATATTTCATTATATCGTACGCTGCTACGTTTAATAAATAAATGCGTGTATTTTTGTTGAATACAGGCAGTGCCTTCCTGGCTACACGTGTTTACAAGGATACGGCGAAAATCCGAATTATGGTTACACAAGTTTCGACACATTCGGCTGGGCCTTACTCTCCGCTTTTCGTTTGATGACGCAAGATTATTGGGAAAATCTGTATCAGCTGGTGCTCCGATCGGCTGGTCCGTGGCATATGTTGTTCTTCATCGTTATCATTTTCCTCGGCTCCTTTTATCTAGTTAACTTGATTCTCGCTATTGTCGCGATGTCGTATGACGAATTGCAAAAGAAAGCAGAAGAGGAGGAGGCTGCTGAGGAGGAAGCTATAAGAGTACGTAATCCTAACTTTAAAAATTATTACCTTTACAAAATGAACGTTTCATCTTCATTCAGTCAGAAGTTGTAAAAAATATTATACAATAAACTTTAGTAGCTCGATTTAAATTAATAAGATTCTCGAAAGATCGTAATTATTCATTAATTTATATGGTCTTTCTAACTCTTTGACTGATTTGTATGATTATTCCAAATCTAATTATTTGTCTACGTATTCTGCATTGATCTTAAAACAACTTTGCGTTAAATCGCTTATCAAGAACTTTGTACTAGCAATTGTGGTACAAACTTTCTCTTCAACGCGACTACAATGTTTATCCTACAATCAAATGCCTCTCTGAATAATGCTATACTTGTCGTAACTAACTATTTTTGTCAATTAATGATCCTACTTAGAATAGTCGAGTAAATGCATTAAATACTGCCAGCAATGTTTCAAGAAATTCGACCAAAAGCGAATCGGTCGTCTTTAAAAATTAATAGTTCCATTCAGCAACAATACGACGAACACGAGTACAAATTTTCGTTTGTTTGGATTGTAACAGGAAGCCGAGGAAGCAGCTCTGGCCAAAGAAAATAAGCTGGCGGCGCAGGCGGCGGCTCGGGAGGCGGCAGCCGCTGCGGCGGTGGCCGCTGCCGATCAAATCGTCAAATCACCGTCAGACTTTTCATGTCACAGTTATGAACTGTTCGTTGGCCAGGAGAAAGGAAACGATGACAACAACAAAGAAAGAATGAGCATACGTTCGATCGAATCAGTCAGCGAGCACAGAGTGAAACAGATCAACAATCACACGACCACCACTAAGCCACGAAAAGTCAGTGCCGTAAGTGTCTGACTGGCCCTGATGTCACACTATTTTCTTTCGACCATCGATTTATTTCGACCTCCCTTCGAACGTAATGTAACACCTTTTTTTTTTTTTTGCCTCCTGTTATCGAACTTGTCCCCCTATGACCTCGCTTCTACGAGAGCGATTCACGCGAGGCTATTCGATCTCGACTCGACTCGTCGATGAAAATTGAAAGTACGCTTTTTTTATTTTTATTCCGATCCTTCCAGTTGGTATGGTACAGCTAGTACGGTTTCACGACTGTTCTTATGATGGTCTACACAGGCCTGTCCACGGGAGGCCGTGTTATTCTTTTCCATTTGTGAATTGAGGACTCTAGTCGGTGCAACGGGCTTTGCCAACACCGAGAAATCGACTTACTTAGGAGTGGATTCTAGAAAAATTTGCAAAGAAAGTTTACTGTTACCAAATGAAGGAACACTGGACGTTAAAGAGTGTCGACTGTCATAACACGGGCAATTATTCCAGAAATCGAGAATTTCGAAATTTTGAAATATTTCCAATCACTCCGCTTTTCAAATTCCCGAGCTTCCCACTTCTTCAGACGTCCAACTCCCAATCTTTCGAAAATTCGAAATTTCCAATCTCTCAGAATTCCAAACGGACACTTTTGCTTCACTTAAAGACAAATTTGACACAACTGAAGATAACTTGCGACGAATGGAGGAGGAAGCGAGAGTCTCCCGACGTGGACAGCTCTGTTCTGTTAGTTTGCTTGCAACGATGCATTTCGAAGGGCAGGAATGGCACAGATTCGTCTTGCTAAGCATTTCTCAATTGACGAATGGCAAATTCTGTGCAGGATCGAGGATCTAGACACTACATACGTAGAAGCTAAATAGGAATTTAGGCAGGCGAATGAGAATGGTGGATAGTTTTAATTCTGAAACGAGGAAAACGTTTTCCTACTTAGGCTGAGAGTTAGCGTTTGAAAAAGCGACGAGTCGAGCCCTCTCATAAAATATTATATCTATCGCTCTGTAGCATGCTTGTCGTAAACATTACTGTAATCGATTGTTGAGTAAGCGAAACAAAAAGTTTGGTAAATCGTTAGGTGCGCTTATTGAACTCCTTGCTTTTCGTTGCGTTTCGAACTTCTCTTCACCGATTTCTGTCTTGGTTTTCGAATGGCGTTTGATGATTTCCGACAGCGTTGCATTCGTTTTGGTTTCATCATCATCCGTCTGATTCTCGCGGACGCGTGTTTGACAGTACTATACAGTAGGTTATCAGTCGATTCGTAAATTAACGTGCCATTCTGTGACGTCTTGCATGGTAACGCATGTGTGTAGTAGAGAAAGGAGATACGAATTTTCGATTCGAAAACAGGATTAAAACGTGATTAACATCTGAAAACAACACGTTTGCCTTTAACGAACACGTTTCAACGTTTTCATCGTTTAATTGATGATCATGTAACGAACGAATTAACGTTTTACATAACGTTAGCCAAAGGCATTATTGCTGGAGGAAAAAATTCCCAAGAAGGTTGAATGAATAAGATCTCTGTTTTAACATGTATTTAGTAACGTGTTGATATATTATACAAATTGTTAGAGATTTCCAAGAAGCACGTATCTTTGAAGAGTGGACCTGTTACTTTGGAAATAGTCTATTATCATGTTTAGGTGTCTTATTATCGTTGGCAGTGACGATAATTTCAGCGTTGAATGCCATTTTAATTTATTATAGTTTAATTAATTTAATTTATATAATTATTTAATTGTTTTATTTAATTTAATTATAGTTTATACGTATTGTCTGTAGAACAAACCAATTACTGCAAAAGAGAATAAAAAAGCTACATTTTTGACCTTGGAATAATAATCAGGCTAGTATTAATACTACTGTAAAATTACTGTAATAATATTACTATAGTAATATTACTTCCTAAGCCCCAAAGAATGAAAGCCTCTCTTCATAGTATCGTACAAAGACTCAGTATCAAGGTGTCGGATCCACGTTCCAAAGAAACGTGCCTCACATCAAGAAATCCCTAATAATTCATTACCTACAAGGATCTAGATAGAAAATATTCCCGTGAAAAGAAGCTATTAAAATAGCTTATGGTATTCCATAAAAGCTATTCCAACTACTTCGATATAGATACCGCGGATCTTCGTGTCTCCCTTACATTCGTTTCAACAAACAGCGACATTCGATCAACCGTTGTTCCATCGTTTTTACCCTAATATGTTGCGACGACAGTCTGTATCATTCTGTCTCTGCGTGTATAACATCATGCTCTATTTCTTTCTTTCTCTCTCTCTCTCTCTCTCTCTATCTATCTCTATCTCTATCTCTATCTCTCTATCACTTCTTTGTGTATGTAACGCTTTTGCAAGTAATTATATATAAAAACATACATACATACATGAATATATATATATTATATATATATATATATATCCGTATCGAGTGCCTCCTTGGTGTACACATTAGACAACGTTACGAGCCGTTTGGTAGGAGATATCTTTTCTTGTTTTTTTCTTAAGGTCTCTCGCGCCGCTAATGGCCAGTTTACTTATGCCTACCAGGAAAGCCTGCGGAAGGTATGTGTGTCACGACGTGTCTGTCACCGCCGACCGTACGTACTAAATAGCCTGTACAGGATCCCACGATCCGAACAATTTCATGTCGACAACCAACCACCATCGATCGTCGAACGGTTCCCACGCGTTGGAACGATTTTTATCGAGTCAAACTTCGTTGCCATTAGAGGATCATTTATTGTTCATTTAAAGGATGCTTGGAGATTCGACGGTTCGCGGAGTGGAGTTTCTCTATATGGAGTGGAAATATATATATTTTTGTCATTTGCATTTGCTGGCGTGGAGATCGATCTGAAGCGAAATGAAAGAACATTGAAAGTTTATCGAAGAGATTTTTTTTTTTTTTTTTTTGAGATAATACGAGCCTCTGAGACTTCACTTTTTACCAGTTTCATAGTTAAGAAATGAAGTTACCTTCAGTTCTTAAGAAATGAAGTTATCTGATCCCGCATTTCTTATTTATGATGAGAAATATACAAACGCACAATTGACAATGTGAACTCCAAAGTAAATTTAAAAAACAATCCCTAACATTGTCACCTTTCTTTGCTTTTCAATTAATGAAGTCAGTGTGAGCAAAATGAAACACAATAAAAAACAATAATGGACGAGTGAACGAATAAACGTAAGGTATAGTTCAGAGCAGTTCACAAGTCCCTATTGGAAAAACTTTCTTTTGCCCTCCACTGTGTCAATTGACCATTTTTGATCGTTCAAAGGAGAATTGATTAAAGTTAATTTTGATCAAGAACATTTTGATCGACTGGTCAATCATTCAGATCGATTTCACTTGGAAAAAAAAAAAAAAGAAAATGTAACTGAAGAATTAATATATTGTTGCACAGGGGGGAAAAAAATCACTCCGAGATGTTCAGAGTCTCAAACATTCTTCGTTAACTGATTTCTTTAACGAGTTGTCTCAGTGTTTAGAACCATTCGTAACGACTCGCGTCAATTCATGAATTCTCATCTCACAGAGTACTATGTTGAGCTTCACGTAGCGTCCAAGCTCACGAGAATGATATTAGCAATGCCAGAATTACTAGATAGGAGTCTTTTGTCTCGCTCCAATGAAGGGGCCAATTTCAGCTTCGATTCTAATCTCAACATGGTGATCATAACTTCCACGTTCGTTCTAGGGATTAAAGCTCATTGTCAATAAAGTGGTTTGGAGCTTTCGAGTTTGATAGATCCTCCGAAGACTCGTCGAAGAGTCCCCCGTAGGAAAAGCGGCGCTTAACCCTTTCGGTACAGATCTTCTGAATAAAGCCTGAACAAGTTTTTGGTCTTTTTTACAAAGACTGTGAACAAATAATGACGAGAACTACGTGATCACCTGATCATTGCACAGCGATATACTGATTGGACTGTGAATTTTTACGCGCAGAATATATATGAAACGCGTACAGATAAATTCACAGGATATAATTATATCGATTTTATTCCTTTAGATCCAAAAATATATTTTGAAAAAAGCTGATACAGGATGTACAGGATGCCCTGAAAAATGTAGTACTATCGAACAGAGTGTAACTCGCGCGTAATAAATTTCAATTTAAATGTAATTCTCCCACGGAGAAAATCAGACTCCCCTCGATGCTGTATTTTGCAAAACACGCTTGCATCCTGTACGTTATTCGAAGTTACGTTTTGAAGAAGTCAACTTCAACGCAATGTCTACCAATTTATAACAATTTAAATCTATTAGATTTTACAAGAGAGAGGAATATTCAATTTTCCAATGATTACAATAACTCGGTCACTTGCAATCGTTGCGAATTGCGATTTAAGGGGGCAGGACAGTTTGACGGGCCTAAAAATTACAAATACTTTGGAGGGCTAGCAAAAAGGGTTCATTTTAACACACTATGAACTATAAAAAGCAACATTAAAAAGGAAAGAAAGAGGGCTCTTATTTAACTTTTTAACGGCATTTTCAAGCCAAACAGAATTAGTTGCAACAAAAAGGCAAAAAAAAGTTCAAAAGTAAATAATATTCTCTAGGGATTGACGATTCAACATTTATATTTTTGTGAAACATATGAAAACAGCAACTATTTGTTTTTGACGTATCGAATTTGTGCCAGAAATTTCTACGTTTTTTGTTTGTATTTTTGGAAATTGTTAAAAATTACAAAATGTTCGATCGTCAATCCTTAGTAAATGTTACATTAAAGATACGTAAACTTGCGCACCGTTTCTAAAAACCTAGATTCGAGAAAAACGCGTTTAAAGTTTCAGTACGTAATTTTTCACATGTATCCTTCACTCACTTTTCTTACTTATATATCGCGGCTCACAATTCTTACAATTCACAACTAAACTTGATTCCAAGTCCCCTAATATTCGATTCACCAAAAGTAATATTCGAATCACACGATTTACACTTTATAACACTGCTTAAAGTTGTAAACAGCGATTCAATGATTCTGTATCCGCGGATTTACTATTATACTATTATACTATTTACTACTATACAATGATATACTACTACTTTACTACTATTCTATGATTCTGTATCCGCGGATTTACTATTATACTATTATACTATTTACTATTATTACTATTATACTATTTACTATTTACTATTATACTATATATACAAATTCAATGATTCTGTATCCGCGGATTTACTATTATACCCCAAAATAAGTCGTTTCAAAGGCTAGGACCATTTCTATTCTTATTTCCAAGACTTCAAACTACTATTTAAAACAAAACAGAAAAAAAAAAAAAATCGACTTTTCGAAAATTTCAAGCTATCCTGACCCCTTGACCCACAGCGCATATATTTGTTCAACGAAAATGATCACAAACTTTCTCGAAACTGTTTCGCGCGCGTGACATGATTTCCATTTCGAGATGTATGTACATATGTCCGACAGACCGGAGTTCCGCGGAACGACGTCCGTTTCGAAAGTAGCGGAAAGTAGTTGGTTCGTAGGGCTCGAAAGGGTTAACATTACGGGGCGAAACTGAACGAGGAGAGGAACACCTGCCTCACCCCTGCCTCCCTTGAAACAGTTTCCTCCCTCTTTGACCACGCTTTTCGGAAGAGGTTCGATGAGACGGTGAGAGAGAAAAGCGGTGGCCCGCTTTGTTGTAATTTCAGGCGAGCCTTAGTCTACCTGGCTCACCGTTCAATCTTCGCCGAAGCAGCCGCGGTAGCCATCAGTTCACGATCAGAAACGGCCGTGGTCGTTTCGTCGGCCCACCGGGAGGCGACCGGAAACCGCTGGTCCTGTCGACGTTCCTCGACGCGCAGGAACATCTGCCCTACGCCGACGACTCGAACGCGGTGACGCCGATGTCCGAGGAGAACGGCACGATCGTTGTGCCGGTCTACTACGCGAATCTTGGGTCCAGGCACTCGTCGTACACGTCGCACGCCTCGCGTCTTTCGTACACGTCCCACGGCGATCTGATCGGCGGGATCGCGAACGCCGGCAAACCGATGACCAAGGAGAGCCAGCTGAGAATCAGATCCGTCAGGCCGCCGTCCGTGAACGGGCATTTCACGGACTCGAATCAGAAGTACCATTACGTGAGTAGACGACTCTTCTAGGGGAAGGAAGTTGTGGAGGAGAAATGGCACAGGAGGGAGTGTTTCTTTTTTTTTCAATTCTTGGGCCCAAGAGTAGGTAAAACTTGCCAATTTTTCTGTTGGTAGGCAATTGCCAACATACTGTCCAAGAATGGGTAAAATTTTGAGAATTTATCTTATACACATTATTATATATATATATATATATATATCTTTTGACACGTTACAATAATATACATTATTATTTATATCATTTATATATAATAATTATTATATATATTAATTTATATATTTATATATATCATTATTATATATATTAATTTATATATATTATAAATAATAATAATTTATATATATTATGATATATTTTTATATATCATTATTATATATATTAATTTATATATATCAGTATTATATATATTATTTATATATATCATTATCATTATTATATATTATATATATATATATATATATATATATACGTTACAATAATATACAATGCAGAGTATAACCGAATCAGTAACTATATATTTCATGTAAATCATTTTTCATTACCGTTAATATTAAAATACACAACAAAGACGCACATCAATTTGCAACTTTGAAAAATTTTAATAATTTTTCAAAATTGCGAACACTTTTTCTGTCTCTAACAAGAAATAACTATTCGTCAATTTATTCGTTGATTCAGTTATACGATTCACGTGATACGAATTGTTATATGTAATAATGATAATAATAATAACAACAAGGTTGAAGATTTTGGTGATATTCATTTATAATTTTTTAACTATTAAAGATATCGCGATGTAAAAATAATCTTTTTTTTTTTAATTATGTACACTATTTTATCTTTGTTTCCATAATGTACAATAAATTATAAATTAGTGTTCATTTAATTGGTTTTTGCAATGTACTGAATTTCCGAATTGTTTAAAATAAAAGAATAAATCAAGTGTATATTTATTAGGTAATTGAAATTGCAAGCTACTAAAAAATTTAGATTTCGGATTACATAGAAATGTCATACAATATGACATATGTAAGTACAAGATGTTTTAATCCTTCCATACAATTACCTACTACACTATTTATTAATCGAAAAAATTCTTCAAATGAAACTTGTTTCATGAAACTTATTTCGAAAGGAATATCTTATAATAAATGTTAGATTTGTCCAGGTGGAGATGCTTCCACTTTTATCTTATACAAATGTGAACTGTAATTTTTTTATCAACCTACCTCATTTATATTCAGTAATTACTATCGGAGGCGTTTCAGCAATTACTTGTGAGAAAGATTCGTCTATTTTTGGACAGTTCAAGACGGTCTCAAGCAATGTAAGACAGTTATTGATCTAGCAAATTACAATGTAGTAAAAATTACGTCGTTCGTTCTGCTTGATGTCAGATACACTTTTCTATACACTGCTCAATTATCACGGGGAATTTTCATCACAGAAATAAATATTTTATTTTATCTTCAGGAGGGTGATCTGGAAGATCCCATGGGCAAGGCAAAGCAACAAGACAATCCGTTTATAGAGCCTTCGCAACAACATGCCGTGGTTGATATGAAAGGTAAATTCATTTAAAAATAAACCACGTGTAAAATATCTTCTATAAATAAAATATTCAACAATTTACTTGTTAAATTCAATAAACTAAATTGTAACAATTTGTATAAAATGATGTATTGCATATTGTGATATGTGTAATCTCTAAAGGAAAAGGGCAAACTGCAAACATTCTTTTTTTACAGACGTAATGGTACTGAACGATATCATAGAACAGGCGGCGGGTCGACAAAGCAGAACACCGGAGCAAGGAGGTAATGTCGAGTGTTTAGCTCATTCGCTCACGTTACTATCTTTTTCTCTTACAGTTTTCTATCACCCTTTAATCACAGATGTGTATCTCTTGTGTGATGAGCATCCTATCGTTTTTGATGTACACCACTGTTGAGACTCTTGTACAGTTTTCTCTCCGTTTAATATTCAGTGCTGAAAGATTTTTGTCTGAGCGCCTTGTACATAGTAGACCGACTCCTACATTACGTTTATACGTTATATACATATCTATCTGTACTCTCTCATTTTTTTCTATTATTTAATTTCAACTTACAATTACTGTCCAGACTGTCGTAACCAAGAAGAATTGTTTCTATTCTGTTCATTATTGGTCGTCACTAGGCAATTGGGAAAGTCTTCTGTCGTTTCTTTTGTGATAGGAATGAATGATGCAGAAATATAGAAAAATATTTGTTCATTGAAATAAATCTACGTAATGTACACTATAAATTATATAGTTCTATTTTATAAAGTACACGTAATATACACTATAGATTATAGTTCTATTTTATAAAGTACAGGAGAAAGTTGTATGGTTCGTTTTTTTTATAAAAGAAAGTATCATTTGTCAAAATAGAAATAGGTATTTTATATTTCTGTGATTGTAAAACTTCTTTGCAACGAATAATAATGGTAATAATTTTCTTAAAATTTCTGAAATTATCTCATATTCTGCAAATATAAGGAAATCTCTTATATTTCCATCATCATTCTTTACTATCGTATATACAGAAGACAGAAATTCTTTGATTACCTAACACTGTTATAACAATACCAAACGTGTGCTACGCGTGCATGGTATAACTCCTATTGATCCTACTAAGTTCCATTTTTTATTATTATCTTTTAAAAAAAAAAAAAAAAAGAAGGAAGGAACTGGCGATACACGACATGAACGATCATCTAAATCGCAATGAATAGATTCGTCGATGAAATAACTGCAGTGCGTAAACCCTCGAACTCTTGGATGGATAAAGTCAGAGACAGAGAAACGAGAAAAAAAAAAAAGAAAAAGTGAAAACGTTTGTAGTAGTTTTTCTTTTGGGGAAACAGAGTTTGTTTCCTGATACATACGACACAGATTAAAACATCCTCGCTGCAGCTGCACGGTCGCTTCGTGCCTGGATTTTGCCTCAGCTCCTCGTCTGATCACCGACGTACACTGCAGCGAAATTTTAGTTTTAACTATCTTCGGTACGAACTAAACTCTCAACTAAATTCGATAGGTATTGCTGCATATTTATATTTATCGTGCTTGACATTAATACGTTGACTGCTACGGTGGTAACGTTTCTATTTCTGCAAATATTTTAGAATAATTAAAATAAAATGTTTATTATATTTTAGGGTAATTAAAATAAAATGAATATCGTCATCGACATGAAATTTTAAATAATTATATTATAACTTATATTATAACTTAAGTTTATATTATAACTTATATTATAAATATTTTATATTATATTATATAATTTATATGACTTATATTATATTATATAATTTAATATAATATTTATATTATAATACAATAATGTTTATATTAAAATATAATAATGTTTATATTATAACTGGATATGTAAAATACGTCTTCATTGCGCCTTTATGACAAAACTAAATATTCCAATGAATATTGTGCAACGTAACAAATATAATAGGGGAAAAAAAAGTGTAACTTTCGCGTGGCAGTCAACGTCTTAACGACATAACAGTTTTCATCCTTCCCGATTTTTAAAAATTTTTAAAAATGAGAAATTACTCCTTAAGAGGGAGTATTTTCAAAATACAAAATTATTGCGAAAGTATCTCGCGTTTCGCTTTGTCTTCGTATTGTGAAACAAACAGACGAGCAAACCGTACCGAAGATGTTAATGGTTAATATTTTTTCGCGAAGGCACTCGCTTCGAGGGCACCGCCGCGTTTGCTTGCGTCGCACAAACAAACAACGTAGAATCGAAAAGCTTTCACGAGGGACGATTATCGTCATTCGCCGTGCCATCGACAGTACACTAAAAAGTGTGATTAGAGCTTGTAAAGCGACGTAATCAGCGAGAACGCCAAGCAGTATTGCTTGGTCGCACATCGATCTTAGATTGCTCTAATATACACACAACAGCCAATACAGCAACGTTTCGAAGGATCGAATCAGATTGTTTCATCACCTTTCATTTTCTTTTTTTTTTTTTCCTTCAATCGTTTCTCGCCTTTTTCTAATTATTGTTTATATCACTTCTAATTATTATTTATCCATCCTCGTGACTTCTCTATTCGTAAATGAACGAGATTTTCTTTTTTTTTTTTTTTTTTTTATTGACATTATCACAAATTTCTTTTCTTTCGTTTTCAATGTGAAGATTCAATATTCGGAATTCCAATTTTTTGGAATAGGATTGTAAATAGCATGTTTCCTTTCATTTTTGTTTCTCCATTCTACCAGTATTATGTTCCACCAATTGACGATTAATCCTAGAAGCAGATGTTTCAAAGATATCAGTACCTTCGTATTAAATATTTGGACTCTTCGAGCCTGCCGAATTGAAAATAACGAAAATAATGCAAATGTTCTGCAAAATTATTTCATTTGGCATATTCCAATATACTAATTAATATATCAAAGGTGCCAATAGCTTTAGAGTATCTATGTTATGAAATACAACTCCGAAACGTAGCAGAATTAGCAAATTAAAGTAACAACAGCTCGCGGCTTAGTCTTTCTAGGATCAATCGCACATCGAACGTCCACGGAATTTTGAACGTTCTCGGATTACCATAAAATTGTTTTTACCCCTTTTTTTCTCCGCATAGCGACTCATGCAGCAGCACTCTTGCTACCCACTTGGCCGCTTCGATTTTTCTTTTCAACAAATTTCCCTGCACAGCTTTTGGGCTGCGCGTGTTCCCCTGCCGCTTTTGCACATTCATGCAAAAAAAAAAAAAAAAAAAAAAACGCTCCCGACGCAGTCGTAGCCTTTTTTTCTTTCACTTTCTTTCCCCTCCCGTTTGCTTTTGCCAAAGCTCCGTAGAGTTTTTCCCAGTTCTCTTAGTTTCCCTTCGTTTTCTTTCGTCTTTCGCTGTGATACGTAGAACACGCTTGCCTGTTTACTCGTATATTTGATAATCTGTGATCCAATGAGTTTTAAAAGAGGCTAAAAGAAAGCAAAGGAATGTATCATGATAAAGAGATTGTGCAAGCTTGATGATGAGAAAAATAAGAACGAGAAAACCTCTTTCCCCAAAAAGAGTGGTGCCAGACAAAATTACTAACACGCGTTACAGTTTCGACCTATTACTTTCCGACAGACGACGACGAAGAAGGGCCAAAGTTTAAGGACAAACTGTTGGCCGCGATTCTACGTTGCATCGATATCTTCTGCGTCTGGGACTGTTGCTGGTTGTGGCTTGAGTTTCAAAAATACGTGTCACTTTTGGTGTTCGATCCATTCGTAGAGTTATTCATCACACTTTGTATCGTCGTCAACACGTTGTTCATGGCGCTCGATCATCACGACATGGACAAGGATATGGAACGGGTGCTCAAGACAGGAAACTACGTAAGCGATACGAATTCTTATAATACACTTGCCATTAGCATACATACGATACACACCGTCGTCTGTTAATGTTTCATCCTTATTCTACGAAGAAGAATTTTCTATCGCTGATTTCTACGTTCTTACGCTCGTATTTTGAGTATTTATATATTTATTTAATAATTTACATACTTTTATATAATTATATAAATATATAATATATAATATAAATATTTTATATAAATATATAATATATAATATATAATATAAATATATAATATATAATACAAATATTTAATATAAATATATAATATATAATATAAATATTTTATATAAATATATAATATATAATACAAATATTTAATATAAATATAGAATATATAGTGCAGATATTTTATATTTGTATATATTTTATATAAATATAGAATATATAGTGCAGATATTTTATATTTGTATATATTTTATATAAATATATAATATATAATATAAATATTTTATATATATATATATTATATAATTAAATATTTTATATAATTATATAATTAGTGATTAAATATTTATAGACGATGTTACACGTATACACAATATATATTCCGTTGTTATTAATAGAATATTTATTAGTAATTGGTATTTTCTCTTATACAAAAATATTTCATATTTTCCTTCTCTTCCAACTGAGACGTTAACAACTGTATATAATTGTAGTTCTTCACGGCAACGTTCGGTATCGAGGCTACGTTGAAACTGATAGCAATGAGTCCGAAATTTTACTTTCAAGAAGGATGGAATATTTTCGATTTCATTATCGTCGCACTTTCGCTACTGGAGTTAGGATTAGAAGGTGTCCAGGGTCTTTCCGTACTGCGATCGTTCAGATTGGTAAGTTAAGTGTTAAAGAAAGAAGAGGAAATATGATTTATCATTAGACTGCGGATTTAGTACATGATAATAGACGTAAAAATATTCAAAAAAACGTACAGGAAAACATATGATAAAAGTAACAGTATCAAAAATAACGATACATGTTATTACATTCGGAAGATAGAACATTTTTTTTTTTTTCATTCAGATTAAAATTCTTCATCCATAGAAATCCACGGTCTGCTCGTTAACCTCTTGCGCTGGAATCAGGCCACTGAGAACTTTTCGAGAACTTTTTGTTCCAAATTGCCACATTTTCTCAGTTTTAAGTATATTTAAATATAAATATACTTAAATATATTTAAGTTATATTAGATATATATTTAAGAATATATATATAAATATATTTAAGTATATTTAAATAGTATATTTTAAGTATACTTAAATGTAAAACCCGGGCAAAACAAACGACAAATTGATTACCTCGTAATAACTTCTATCCAGTGACGTCACACCGACGAGTTCAATAGAAAAAGAAAGCGACAAATTGAACGTAACACGGTCACTCGTTATGGTCCGCGAAGGCCAGTTGCCAGCGCAAGGCGGCCCGTCGAACGATCTTCGTATAATACTTTTCCCTTTATCTATGCCCTTCATCTTCTCTCTCAGTTTCGAATGTCAATAACTCACTTTCCGCTTTCAGTTAAGGGTGTTCAAACTGGCGAAATCGTGGCCTACGTTGAATCTGCTAATCTCCATCATGGGCAGAACAGTAGGCGCGTTAGGTAATCTGACGTTCGTGCTGTGCATCATCATCTTTATTTTCGCGGTGATGGGTATGCAGCTGTTCGGCAAGAACTACACAGACAACGTTGACCGGTTCCCGGACGGGGATCTACCAAGATGGAATTTCACCGACTTCATGCATTCGTTCATGATCGTTTTTCGCGTACTCTGCGGGGAATGGATCGAGTCAATGTGGGACTGTATGCTCGTGGGCGACGTTTCTTGCATACCGTTCTTTCTGGCCACTGTCGTCATCGGTAATCTGGTTGTAAGTACACACAATTGACCCATCGATTTGGACTCCAAATTATTATTAAATTACTCCTTCGAGAAGGTTTGTCTTCACTTTGCCTATTGGTAACTCGTGAACGAACGGCACGATGAACCACTACTGACTCTAGGTTTTATTATTTTCAGTGATAATCTCTTGTGAATTTCCAGTTTTCAGGGTTAATCGGAACAAAGTATGTTGAACTGAAAAAAACTGAAGACTCGCGAGATGAAATTTAGTAACAAAAATCAGCCGGCAGCCCAATGTGTATATTATCGCATAGATCTACGAAGTCATTGGTCATTAGGACTTTCACATTAGTATTTTTATTACGATCATTACCTCATTGTCTTTCTCACAGACTTCTCATCAATTTCTTCCTTTCTCTCAACAATTTTTTTCAATTCAACGTACGACATGTTTCAATTCTGTCTCTCCTTTTCATCTTTCAATTCTTTCAAATTCAACGTACGAGATTGACACATACCTCTTCCACGGTATTTATTTATGATTTTCAAGAATTAAGTTCTACCCGAAGGTATATCTTTTAACTCTTGCCTCCTAATTAATTCAAAATTAAAATTCACATTTGTGTGTCTTGAAAAGAGAGAGAAAAAAAAAAGGAAACTGCAATCGTTCACTCTTGAGAGTACACACGTACATCCCCCATTTTTCGTTCCTAAACATCACACCAATTACTCCACACCAATCTCTACCCTTCGTCGTTTAAAGATAAAAGCAAAAAAACCATGTTTGATGTGCCAACGAACAGGTGCTGAATCTCTTCTTGGCGTTGTTGCTGAGCAACTTCGGCTCGTCGAATCTATCGGCGCCGACCGCGGACAACGATACGAACAAGATCGCGGAGGCGATCGATCGAATAGCACGATTCGTTAAGTGGATCAAGCGAAATGTCCTTTATCTTGCTAAAATGATGCGAGCCAAACTCACCAATCAGATATCCGATCAGGCGCCAGGTGAGGGACCGTCCAACAGTTGGAAAGAAGGTTTATATCCAATCAGATCGCTTGCTGTGTGCGCTGTTGTAGTTCGTGGCACTGTTTTTCAGTTCTGCTTTTCACTTTACGAGAAAAAAAAAGAAAAAAAATCAACGAACGAACGACAACGAATGTCTCGTTTCTTTATGTTCTTTTATTTCGCCAGTCGACGAAACCGAGGGAAGAAAATATAATTTTGCGAGAAAATTTAGAAAAAAGGAGAAAGAAACAGCGCGAGGATAGTTAGCGAGATCAGTTTCATTTTTAATATTCAATTGGTCTCTTTTAGATTTGATGCTTTTCCTTTAGAATAGGATTTCATTCTTCTTTCTTTTTTTTTTTTTTTTTTAAATGATTTGTTTACGTAAATGAGAGAGGGAGAGAGAGAGAGAACGTTGACTGGTGATTCTTTCCTTTCTTTTTTTTTCTATCTTTTGAACGCAGACTTTTTGATCAGTTCGCTATTTTTCTACGTTTCTTCCACGAGTCGCAAGATTAAAGATGATAGAGAGGAAGGAGGGCAGCGATGGAGGATAGATTAATTTTTGCTTCGCTGATTAGCTTGGCAGTTATACGTTGCTTTGCCTATTATTTTCACGTTTTGGAGAAAGTGGAAACGTTTCGTCTCTTCGATGAAATTAAAAAAAAAGAAAAACGAAAAAGATCGCTTCAATAATTTGTTCAATATCGATCGAGTGTAGATTATTTTTGGAGCATCGCGCGATACATCTGGATTCATCTAGACTGGCTCTGGATTTAAAAAAGACAAAATTCTAAATTAATCGCAAATGTGTAGCGAATATTGTTGAAATGAACTTTGAAATATATTTAGTATACATACTGGATGTCCTGAAATAATTTTCGTCAGGTATTTAACGAATGTGAGTAAAAAAAAGAAACGAAAAATTCGTAAAAATTTCACGTTTGAATCGTACGAATTTATTTATATTTATGGCAATTCTTATGGTAGTCGTGTGTAAGTCTAGCAACAACAGAAATGAAATTTATTTTACAAATTGCAAGCTACATGATCTTTTTGATGTAAAATTTTTAAATAATTAATATTATCAGTTGAAGTATATACAAAATAAATTAATGATTAATTCACTTACTTATTATTTTCTATATTAAATTAATTATAATTTTATTGTCATCTTCAATAATTCAGTTCAGTAAAGAGAAAGATTTTTGCGAACAATATTTTACATAGTTCACGTAGCTATGTAAAATCATTGTTACTTTATTTCATGGCATCCAACTGAAACAATGAACATACAAATGTATACGCCAAAATTACATTACTATTTACAGTGAATTGCTCGTCAATTTTTGCATTATGTTTTCAAGCAATGATGTCGTATTCTCTTCTGTTTTTTACAATTTCTGCTTATTATTCATATTTTGCAACAAAGGAAGAAAAGAAAAGCAATTACACCTTCTTCGATTCTGACCTAGTATTAAACTACTACAACATAATCCATCATGTATCGCGTATTAAAACTAGCCACACTTGTACACCGTCGTTAATTTATAGCAATTCTTACAATTAGTATGATACAATATCGTTACAAGAAGTTAGACAAAAAAAAAAAAAAAAAAAAAAAAAAAAGATACTGCATGAAGCAAAAAAAGATATAAAAATTCTGTTAAAAAAAAAGGAAAAAGAAAGAAATATATAACAGAGTACAGTATTTCTTTATATATTTTTTTTTTCTTAAATATCTTCGAATAGAGAAAAAAAAAATAAATGATCGACAATTGCATAGTTAAAGAAGAATTCCATGCAGAAAAAATATTTTTTGACAAAATCGTTCTGATAAGGGCGGGTTAGAGATTTTGTGTGACTGTGCAGATGGAATTGATCGCGATGGGGACCTAGATCTTGCAGATGGCGAGCTCGATGCGTATAGAGATAAAAAGAGTGCCAAGGAGTTAAACCAACTCGAAGTTGCTATCGGGGATGGAATGGAATTTACTATTCATGGTAAGCGTGTCGAGGAAGAAGGAATATTTTCTTCGATTCTATGTATTCTACGTATTTAGTAATCCTTTAATTTAATCCTCGTAGAAGATTGGATTAATCCTGACTCGATAGATATTTTACTAATATTAATAATTCTTTTATTTATTATCATATATCTTAATTTTACACGTTATGATTTTCGTCGACAGAATCGTCAGCTTGAAATTGTTTAGCTGTCATATATCACAATGAATGGATTTTTCTGTGCATTAATAAAATAAAACGTTATAATATTACTAAACATATGATAAAGTAACAGTAAAATATTCTGAAGTATATTTTATAATTATAATTTTATAATTATAATATTACTGAAACACCTGTTGAGTTGAAGTTGATTATCATATAACAAAGTAACAGTAAAATATTCTGAAGTATATTTTATAATTATAATATTACTAAACATATGATAAAGTAACAGTAAAATATTCTGAAGTATATTTTATAATTATAATTTTATAATTATAATATTACTGAAACATCTGTTGAGTTGAAGTTGATTATCATATGGCAAAGTAACAGTAAAATATTCTGAAGTACATTTTATAATTATAATATTACTGAAACATTTGTTGAGTTGAAGTTGATTATCATATGACAAAGTAACAGTAAAGTATTCTAAAGTATATATTTTATATTTTCTTATCATTGTATGTGCCTCTTAAACTTTCTTCTATCGTGTGATAATAACATGATAATGTTCGTTCGTTGCAATAATATTTGCGATTTTATAAATAATTAAATGAGATAATATTTCGTTTTTCAAAGGAGATCTAAAGAATAAGTTGAAGAAGGGTAAACTGTGCATGAACAACAGCAAAGTTATAGCAAATTCGATAAACCATCGTGACTACAGGCTGGACAACGATTATATTAATAACGAGGACGATACCATCAGGTGAATTTCTTTTCTAGATTTCTAGCCATTGTTAATTATTGTTGAAAGGCAATTGTTTCAGTGATAAATTGAGTTGATCACACACGTGTTTGTTTCCTCTCTCTTTTTTTTTTCCTGGTACTCTTTGCGCAGTAATAAATCGTATGGCAGCCACAAGAATAGAGCGTTCAAGGACGAAAGTCACAAGGGAAGTATGGACTCGCTGGATGGAGAAGAGAAGAAGGATGCGAGCAAAGAAGACCTGGAACAAGAAGAAGGTAAAATGTTGAAATATCCTGAAACGAGTTTTAATTTGTAGATTAAATGATAAATTGAAATTTAGTTAGTAATGAACTGCGAACTCGAACAATATAATAAACTAATGCTGGATGAAAAACGAAAATTAGGAGAGATCTTACAGAGATCTCATGGTGAACAAAAGAATTGTTTTTCAATTATTTTTATTCTCATTCTGAGAAAGATCTCTAGGACAGATCTCTCATAGTAAACGAAAGAATTATTTTCAAAAATTTCTTTTAAGATCTCGGAGAAGAGGGAGAGGATAAGGATGGTATCCCAGGGGACGCAATTATCCAAGCAGATGAAGATCCCATCGAGCCCGACTATCCGGCTGACTGTTGTCCAGAAAACTGTTACAAGAAATTCCCGTTCTTAGCTGGTGACGATGACGCTCCATTTTGGCAGGGTTGGGCAAACTTGAGACTGAAGACCTTCCAACTAATTGAGAACAAGTATTTTGAGACTGCCGTCATTTTGATGATCCTTTTGAGTAGTATGGCTCTCGTAAGTACATTTCGCGTCTTCCATTCTTTATTATTTTATTTTATAAATCACAATTATTTTTTATTATTATTTTATTTTATAAATCACAATTAAGAATGTATTTAAGAGTTTACATTTTGGAAGAGTGTTCTTTAACTTTATATTTTTCTATAACGAAAAATTTTTTCTTTATTACTTTATTTTATAAATCACAATTTTTTTTATTATTTTATTTTATAAATCACAATTTTTTTTATTATTATTTTATTTTATAAATCACAATTTTTTTTATTATTATTATATTTTATAAATCACAATTTTTTTTATTATTATTTTATTTTATAAATCACAATTTTTTTTATTATTATTTTATTTTATAAATCACAATTTTTTTATTATTATTTTATTTTATAAATCACAATTTTTTTTATTATTATTTTATTTTATAAATCACAATTTTTTTTATTATTATTATATTTTATAAATCACAATTTTTTTTATTATTATTTTATTTTATAAATCACAATTTTTTTTATTATTATTTTATTTTATAAATCACAATTTTTTTATTATTATTTTATTTTATAAATCACAATTTTTTTTATTATTATTTTATTTTATAAATCACAAATTTTTTTATTATTATTTTATTTTATAAATCACAATTAAGAATGTATTTAAGAGTTTAGATTTTGGAAGAGTGTTCTTTAACTTTATTTTTTTTCTATAACGAGAAAATATATATATAATTCACACTTGTAAAATCTGTGTCGCTTAATGTTCCAGGCCTTGGAAGATGTGCATCTTCAATCACGACCCATTCTGCAAGATATCTTGTACTACATGGACCGAATATTTACTGTGATTTTCTTCCTCGAAATGTTAATCAAATGGTTGGCTCTCGGTTTCAAAAAGTACTTCACGAACGCTTGGTGCTGGCTTGATTTCATCATTGTCATGGTAAGTCACATTTACTCGATCGATCCTGTCACGCCATATAGTTTATTATATAATCTAAATGTGTGTAATCATTTTTTTCTTTTCAAGAAAAATTTTTAACTTAGTCTTTATTCTTCTTCACAAAAGATTCTTTGATGAAATAAAATAAACGATTACTCACATGAGCATTTTTAACCTTTTGCGGACAAATGTCGCTTTTACATATACTTCCGTAAATTTTATTCATATTTTTTAATTCGCAAGTGGTATCGTTGAAAAAAAGTTAAATTACTCAACTTTTGAAATTGAATTTATATAAAATTACAAAACAGATAAACAAAACAGTGAGTGATCTAACATAAATTTTTATAATCATCTATAATACAACGATATTACTTGACTACGTTATTTTAATATAAATTGCAAGCGAATTCTACCGCTGTAAGGACAAAGAAACGTATCGATGCAAAATTTAGAAAATCCTCGTCCGCAAAGGGTTAACGCGAAAAAGAAATACTTACAATTATAATATTTTTACGATCTACTTAATAATCTACTTGATAATTTAGTTTACACCGCAGCTAAACTTCGTCTACCTCCCCGAAAACAGAAACAAGCTTACAATGAAAATATCAAGACACTTGTACAAAGTACGTTCCTTCAACGGCCAATCTAACAACCTTGTATATAGTACATAACTTTGCGAAAATAACGAAACCGAAGAAAAAAAAAAAATCTACAGAGATAATCTTTCTTTGAAAACGTCTAAACGTTGCGAGAGAAATTTTGTAAACTTGTTTCGAAACGCAGACAAAAAGAAAAAAAAAAAAAAAAAAAAAAAGAAAAGAAAAGAAAAGAAGTCCCATCTTCAAGATCTCTCTGAATGACGAAGTGTCTCCTTCACCTTCTTCTTCTTCTTCTCCTCCCAACCAATATCAAAAAAAGCCTGTTCGCGAAGCAGAAGAGCTCAACGTGGAAACTTTCTCTCTCTCTCTCTCTCTCTCTCTCTCTCTCTCTCTCTCTCTCGTGGTGGATTACTAATTGTAGAAACCCGTCTACGTATAAATAACGTTATATATGTCATGTGTCATGTCTCACCTTCCATCTGATCGATATTTGATGATGATGATAGCTCTCACTGATCAACTTGGGCGCCATCTGGGCAGGCGCTGCCGACATCCCGGCCTTCCGTTCCATGAGAACACTGAGGGCCTTGAGGCCTTTACGAGCCGTGTCACGATGGGAGGGCATGAGAGTAAGTCATCGGCCGACAAGAAACCAAAAAAGAAAAAAAAAAAAAAGAAAAAACACCGAAAAAGACCGGTCTTATTCGGCGACCATTGTCCGATCGTGCAAATCTGACGGATTACTGTTTCATCGTTGTCACTGAGACTTGTAACCTATTTTTAATACAGTCGTCATGGAATTTAAATGTGACTTACATACACTTGACAAACTCTGTAGATTTTTAATTTATTCTTGAATTTCGCAAGTTTAGGATAAACTGACTTCTGTAACTGAGGAACTTTTTACAATGCTGTTGGAATAATTCTAATCTGGACAAGAGGTGAATAATAATAATATTATGGAGGATTGAATCAAATTTCAAGAAATGTGTCGTTGATTGAATATTACGTTGATTATTTAAATAAACGAAGTAGTCGAACGTTAATTAAATACCACAAAAATTATAAAACGACATACTATAAAAAGAGACCAAGAACCTTTTTTAAGAACGATATTTCATAGAGAAGTGGAATATGAAATAGATCTCGTGCAACCCTTAACACGTTCGTCCAAGAATTTGTGAACATTACATACACACCTATTGATATTGATTATCAATTATCAAACTTCTATGATATTATTCGAGTGACAATATGTGAAAACAATCTCTGCGTGATCGTTTTTTTTTTTTTTTTCCAAAATTGGATGACTCTTTACTACTATGAATGGAGAATTGATTCGTCGATGCTCGCTCCGTCACGTTTGCACCGAAGGCTTTGGTTTCCCAAACGGGTCGATAGGAGGAAAGAAAAAACGGGGAAAAGTGAAAGTTAAATAGAGAGGAGGGGGAACAATCAGTAAAAACCGAGAACAAGTGACGAGGGTGGACATGATCGCTGCAGCGATTGTAGCGTTGTTACTCTGTGGTGTGCTTTCCGGTGTGCAGAGGTACACTGGTGTCTCTAACTTGGTGTCTGCACTGGTATTGGAGTTTTTTGTCGTACTAGCTAATGCCGATGTACGCCTTTCCTAAACAGTCTCTTTTGACACAGTGATCGTTGTGCAAAGTACCGTGTATCTATACATATGAATTACATATATATATTTTATATATATATACATATATACATATTATATTGCTTTGTGTGTAATGTATAATCTTCCTTGTGTGTTAATGTACGCGTCTGTACTACGTATACTATATTATATGCGCGTGTAATTTTGGAAACTTGGTCATCAGGATTTTGATTTTTTTAACGTTGCAACGCGTTACGGTATCATCTTACGTTGCACGAATAATAACGGGGCATAAAATGTATCCCATAATGACAATGTTGGCAAAAAATTTATCGTTAGTACATGAGATAAGATCTTGAAATATGAATAATTAGAGAAAATTAGACAACGTACAATCCGCTTTGTTTGTTTATTCAAGTTAGTAGATTCTCTGAACCTTTAAATGACAAAATGGAAATTTCTGAGAAATATCTACGTTAGCTAGTTCTTTCGTCATAGTGTGCGAAATGAAAATGGAGAATTTCTCTCGATCGTCTTATCGAATTCTTCAATCTGACGACGTGAAATTGATACCTAAATGCGTTGTGGCAGGTGGTATGACGAACCTTTTCATCTGTTTCAGGACGGAGCCGATGATCATGCTCGCAACCGATAATAACTCTCTCATCAACTCATTGCTCTCTGCATTGTTGATCGTACACGTCTGTATGCGTGCAATCGTATTTTTCAGAGTCGAGGACGTAAAAACATAAATATCAACACTTTTATTATCTATTGAGACATTTGGAATTTTCCCTCAAATTCTTGGGATACAGTGCAGAATAATCAGGAAGAAAGATATGCAACAAAACGAAACTTAAATGAGATATCAGTTCAACGATTAATCGAAAGAAATATCCCCTTACGAAGAAACGATCGTACGCGAACAGATGTGAGACGACGTCCATTTCTCTGTTTCACTGTGAACCGCTACGTGTGCCATATATCTGATTTCTATCAATGTCTTCGTCCCCCCCCCCCCCTGCTCTGGATATTTGTTGTATATCTACGATGTGTATCATACACTATTTTTAAATGGAACGATTTCCACAGATGGGACGGACTCCTGTGTTACTTTAAATCCGCTACAACTAGGACTCCTCGATCCATCGACGGGAAATCGAGAGAACAAAAAAAAAAAAAGAAAAAAAAAAAACGAAAAAGAGACCATGAAAAGAAAAAAAAAAGAAAAGCACGAATTGACGCGTCAACCAATCAACCTCTACTTCCTCCTAACCCCTTTTCTTCATCTATATCTATTCTTCTTCTCTCTCTCTATCTATCTCTGTTCTTATCTATTCTCTCTTTTTTTTTCTTTATCTTTCTCTTTGAAGTTTCGTTTTTCTTCTTCTTCTTCTTCTTCTTCTTCTTCTTCTCCTCTTTCAAGTATTTGGGAGTTTGGAAATGATTATTGATTATGATGATAGTGATAAGAATTATGATGATGATGATGATGATGATGATGATGATGATGATGATGATGATGAATTCGTATCGCGAGTAGCCTGTCTATCTGTTGCTGTGATCCGCTCTCGTTTCTCGCTCGCAGGTGTCACTCATTAACTTCGTAGCGTCGCTCTGTGGCGCTGGCGGGATCCAAGCCTTCAAAACAATGAGGACCCTAAGGGCCCTAAGGCCACTCAGGGCGATGTCTAGAATGCAGGGAATGCGGGTATGTAGCCCACAGTCTCAGCAGACCTTGCCGATTATTTTCTTTATTATGTTCCCGATCGAATCCGATCATTCTCTTTGCGTGGGCGAATCGAGCCTCTGAGTTGGGCACGCACGTCATTGAAAATCCGTTGCGCAATCGTGCAACAAGTTTCACTTGGGTTTCAAACCCAATTATGAAGTTTTTATTATGAAGTTGCTATGACACGTTAATGAATTGTTACGACGAGCAATGCGTGAATCGAATAATCTGGAATTGATTAGAATCATTGGATTGTTATATTCATAAGTATCATAACGAGCTGAAATTCTCTAAAATTATCGAACTATAACTAGAATTAATAGAATGCAGTATTTTTAGAATTTTTGTTTGAGCAAATTTGATTTTTCTTTTTTTTTTTTTTTTTTTTTGATTGTTTAAACTTTGAAACTGTTCGACAATAGCCGACAGAAAATATTTTTCAAAAGAGTATTTCTTATATGAAAAAAAGAAAAAAAAAAAATATATATATATATATTGAACGATGCCCAACTCTGTTGACAATTTTCGATTCGTTCAAATTCTCAATTTGGATTCTCTCGGTGCCGTCGAATTATCCGAAAGAAAGCAAGCTTGACTGAAACTGGAAATAGAGAAAAACAAAAAGAAAAAAAAAGAAAAACGTTCCAATAAAAGGAGAATAAAGATCTCATTTGATGAACGAAATGATGATTAGATGATTAGAAAAGAATTTTAGTTTATAAACGGCGGCACCGTTTATTTCTTTTCTCATCGCGAGACTCGACAAAGAGGCCGATTTGAGTTTCACATTAGAGAGAATGTTTCGTTTAGCTCTGTTTATATTAGAACTTGTTTCCTTATGTTGATCGATCCAAGGATCTAAAAACAGAATAACTCTTCGGTCTCGCCGTGTCGAAGGCTCGATTCCTTTTGCACGTGAACATATAAGTAGGGCGATCGCGAATGCACTTGAGCTTAAAACTGCAAATGTTTGAACGGCACGTAGACTCGTTCTTTATTGAATAATTCTCGCGAGGTATGCACCTTAGACGAACACACGTAGTCTGCCGTTCGTAAATTTTGGACCAAGCGAGCGTTTTTCGTAAAAAGGAGCAGGATGAACGATTAATAATATTTATTATTAATTATTCGTTGCATATCTTTGGAAGGTTAAACGATTAAAATTTCACAGATGTTTCGAACTTTGATTAATTAATGATTGTTCCCGAAGAAGTCTGAAATTTTTATCTTCAAACAGGAAAACGAAGAACGGT
The DNA here is from genome assembly GCF_011392965.1 of Frieseomelitta varia. Taxonomy (NCBI): domain Eukaryota; kingdom Metazoa; phylum Arthropoda; class Insecta; order Hymenoptera; family Apidae; genus Frieseomelitta; species Frieseomelitta varia. The sequence continues at coordinate 744,166 of NW_025110114.1, read as the reverse complement.
TATTTTTATGAACGAAATGTTCCAGGATTTTTTTTTTTTTTTTTAATGAATAAAAATGAGGAAAGAGCACGACACAAATCTGATACACTTTTGAGCACTTTATTAAAAAAGTTATGGTCATTTTTGGTCATTACTTTTTACAGAATTATATAGTGACAGGTGTCTGTAATGGAAAATATCTGGAACACTCTGTGACATTTGTTTTTAAATCATTTTCTCCAAGCACCTTATTAATTGTCACTTAAATTAATAGAAAAAGAAATCAATAAGATACCAAAAAATATCTTTCAATTCTCATTCGATAATTTCGATAAGCCACGCTTTTAAGTACAATTCCCCTTCAAGTCAACGAGACGAGAAAATCATGGCTATTTCTGCGAGATTTACGAACGGCGGTGTATTTAGATCTATATATTATTTAATTCAACGAGCCTTGAAACAAAACGTGCCTCATCTAGAAAAAACAGCTAGTCTCAACATAACTCGATACGTAAGCAACAAGAACACACGTATTTTTATATATATATATATATATATACCTATACATCAAAACATACTTAGTGACTTATCATTCTTTGAATAAATTTAACAAGTTTATATATCTCATTACAGACATAAAATGATTCTACATAACTGTAATACAAGGTCGCTGAGATACTGGGCGTAGAGTTACTGTCATGCCCACACCCTGACACTGTCTTATCCTATCTTATTATACAGTAGTTCCTAGCTACTATTTTTTCATTTTTTTTTTCTTTTTCTTCAGTATAACCTATCTACGTACATATATATTATATATAATATATTATATATTATATATTATATAAATATATAATATATATTATAACATTATACATATATGTTATATATAATATTATATATATTATATATATTATATAAATATATAATATATATTATAACATTATATATATGTTATATATAATATTATATATATTATATAAATATATAATATATATTATAACATTATATATATACGTTATATATAATATATATATTACATAAATATATATTATAACATTATATATATATATATGTTATATATAATATAAGCACACAACCTGTAACACAAATGATATATTATATATATTATATATATATATATATCATTCGGCTATCTTTCCGTTGATTTTTTTCCTTTCTTTATTTCTGCATGGGATCGTCGCTTGCCGCTTAAAACTCTCGCTAAGAACTCTCGCACATCGCAATGCATCGAATTGTCGAGAAAGAATGCTTTCACTGTTTGTAGGTATGCTTTGTGCGTGTACATTGCTACTGGCTTTATTTCCTGTTTATTTCCGTGTGAATTCTATGTGCACACTTTGTAATCCTGGTCTCGAAACAGTATATTAATAATAGACACTGCCGTTGAAAAATTTGTGAGTGGACGAAACAAAATTCTCCTGAGAGACGACAGTATTGTAATTATAATTTTAATTTTTAATCAAATCAGCTGGTGTTGTTTGACGCGTTGGAAGCAATTTGCTGCGGAATTTCTCATTTTCGTTGCCAGTTCAGAATAATTTACAAATTCGCGAAAAACTAAATTTTATGAGAGATCTACAATATTATATACTGGAGATTTTAATAATTCAGTTCACTAACGATCGCAGTCGTCTGTAACGATACTTATACGAAACATAAAATATTTATTTACTTGAAAATTTTTCAGCGAAAGTGTAAGCACCATACGTCACATCGATCAATGATCAGGCAAATCGATAGTTTAATTCCTTCTCAATATTTCTTCTTCTTTTTTTTTTTTTTTTTTTTTAAACAGGTCCATGGATTTCCGCGAACGCGTAGGCACTCTTGTGTTCGCCATGACTCCTCTTTTTTTTATTATTATTTTTCTCTTCTTTCTACTTTCTTTGTCTGTTTGAATTGTCTGGAGACTTGTGATTTCGGTGTTTTTATTGGTACATTCATATATATACATATCCATGTTCGTTTGCGGCATAATTGTAACGAAATTGAACGTGATAATTGTTGATGGAGTAAGTATGCAAGGTTTACCTCGGTTTACTGTTCCATAAAGAGACAAAGAGTGAACAAAATTCGTTTCGTTGAAAAGAACGAGAAAAGATACGAGCCGAGATACTTTATCGACTCCGTTTCCTGATTTGATCCTGTGTAATTGTGAAAAATCGAGCGGAATTCGAACAGAGATGTCGTACGCTTCGTGCTCCCAAGAATTCACACGAAAAATCTCTGTATACTATTCAAATTTCTATCGACGTTCTTCGATAGAAATTGAATAATCAGAAATTAATCGAGATGCAAGTTTCTGTAGTTTTCTACAACCAAAGATTCTGAGAAATTTATACATTAGATACTATTATTTGCATCTCACTTTATTCCAATTACGTTTCACGACGATGGTACAAAATCTCTGGCTCCTTTCGCGCGACGTTTCATCGTTTCTTTCACATTTTTTTTTTTTTTTACCGCAATAGAAGACTCTAGGATTTTAATTGCACATTACTACGTATAATGAGTTCGTAATGTACACGGCGTGTATCTAGAAACGCGTAGAAATGCATAGAAACGCATACTCGAGCACTATAGAGAAACAAAAGTCGAAAGAACGGTTCAGACCGAGTTGCTGGTTACTTTAACGGCTGGTTTTGTCCCGCAGGTAGTCGTCAACGCTTTGGTTCAAGCCATTCCATCCATTTTCAACGTGTTACTGGTGTGTCTTATCTTCTGGTTGATCTTCGCCATTATGGGCGTGCAGCTTTTCGCCGGCAAATATTTCAAGGTGCGTATTCGCCTTCGTCGATCAATAGTGTATATATATATTTTATGGGAATTCGAGCGTGAAACAAGAAACAATGAACGAACAACTGACAATTGGCCGTCGTTCTACTTCATTTCACAGTGCGTAGACGCAAATAAAACAACGCTCAGCCACGAAATAATCCCCGATCGAAACGCCTGCTTGGCTGAGAACTATACCTGGGAGAATTCTCCGATGAATTTCGACCACGTAGGGAAAGCGTATCTGTGCTTGTTCCAAGTGGCCACGTTTAAAGGATGGATCCAGATCATGAACGATGCCATAGATTCCAGGGAGGTGAGCAAACTGGCAATACTTACGTTCGAACGAAATTTGGAAAAGTTGGTAGGATTGAAATTGACAGCGCAATTCATCTTTTTTTTTTTGTTTTCATTCGCAGCTCAACAAACAACCAATCCGCGAAACAAACATCTACATGTACTTCTATTTTGTATTTTTCATTATATTCGGATCGTTTTTTACCCTTAATCTATTCATTGGTGTGATCATCGACAACTTCAACGAGCAGAAGAAAAAGGCGGGAGGCTCTCTCGAGATGTTCATGACGGAAGACCAGAAGAAATATTACAACGCTATGAAAAAAATGGGTAGCAAGAAACCACTTAAGGCCATTCCACGCCCGAGAGTATGTAGATGATTGATGAATGATAATTTCGATCGTCGTCAATTTCCTCTTCAATCTTACTGAATCCTACGAGTTTCAATCGGAACAAAACCCCTTTTAAAGCTGAATTTTGAACGTTAATTGGGAATTTTGAGTTTCAATTCGACAGAACTTTCAACACGCAAAAATTGTCGCAGCTGCGCAACTGTCTTAAAGTTGTGACAATTCTGATCATTCTCTCCGTTTTAGTTCCGTTTGCCAGTGTCAAAAGCGTCCCCTTGTTCTAACAACGATTGCGTTGCGTTCTTTCTTTTCCAGTGGCGGCCGCAGGCAATAGTGTTTGAAATAGTGACGGACAAAAAGTTCGATATGATAATCATGTTGTTCATCGGACTGAACATGCTTACGATGACGTTGGACCATTATCAGCAAACTCAGACGTTCAGCGATGTCCTGGACTATCTGAACATGATATTCATTGTGATATTCACCAGCGAGTGTCTCATGAAGATCTTCGCTCTACGTTACCACTACTTCAAGGAGCCGTGGAACCTCTTTGATTTTGTTGTTGTTATATTGTCAATATTAGGTAATGTAATGTAATGATTAGTTCAGTCGTATGGCCCACGTGAAATTTGACACATGACCATGAGAAGGATAATCCTGTTAACTTTTTTCATCACACGATCTCTCTTTTTTCCCCCCTCTCTCTCTCTTTCTCTCTCTCTCTCTCTCTCTCTCTCTCTTTCTCGAGTAGAATGGAACTGTGCATGTTCGATTTATTACTTCTATCGCACGCAGAACTTAGTACATGTCTCCTTTAGCAAAGGAGTAAAGCGTACAGGATTAATATTTCACGTGTGCTGCAACGACTGATCAGCATCATTACGTTACGTAGCCTTACATTGATGTTGAGTGTGATCCCACGTTCCCTCTCCTCTACAATCCTCGTTTCCTTAATCCTATGAACATGTGTCCAGTCCACTAAATACGACATTACATCAAAACTCTCATTCAAGTTGATTCATTGACTGAACAATTTGTCGGTTTATCTTGAAAACGAGCAGTAAAAATTTAATATTTTAATGATAAACGTTTCAAAACCTTAACTTCACAATCCGGACATAAGCTTCAACATTTTAAAATGCATTTTGATGTAACGTTGTGTTTGGCTGGTGGTTCACACGTGTTTGATTGACGTGTTGAGACGATTGTTAATCAAAAAATTGGGTAAGAGCGGGTCTGTATTGAGAGTTATTCTTTTATTCCAAATTTAGTTTCTTCTTAGAGAGGAGCTAGTCTGCTAGATCTTCAAACTTTCGAATGCCTAACACGAAATTAACTACTACATTGATACATTTTTTTTTCTTTTTCTTTTTATTATCTCATGCCGCACCGTGTGATCTAACTAGTGATCGAGCTTTAATCAACTATCTGATTTTTCGATCAGTCTGAGAAATGCATGTTGTCTCTTTTCTCATAGTCGGACGTAGCTGAGAAAGAATATTAGAGAGTGACGACGATAGTTCTTAGAACTGCGTGATGCACGTTTCTTTTAATCCAATTTTTTTTCTTTTTTTTCTCTAAATCATGTATCAAACACTCTAATTTCGGAGAAACAGAGAAACACTCACAATTTTTTCGCTGTCATTCATCGTAGAACACTCTCGCTTACGGATCAAGCTAGAATTAGAAATGCATATCTATCTAACTTTATAGTCGACGAATGAATTAGACTCTATAAAACAAATAATCCTTTTCCTCTGCATGGGAAACCTGAAACACACGTGAATCTAGAAGGCACCATTTTTACCTAGATCACACTAACTTAATCTAGTCTCGACTTACTTAAATTTCATCCTTTCCTTACTGCCACATTCTTATCGCTAAGAATCATTGTAACGAAATGTGTATACATATATATATATATATATATATGTGTGTGTTCTCTCTTTAGGTCTGGTTCTCAGTGACATTATTGAGAAATATTTCGTATCGCCGACGTTGCTTCGTGTTGTAAGGGTGGCAAAAGTCGGCCGTGTGCTTCGACTCGTGAAAGGTGCTAAGGGTATCCGAACACTTCTCTTCGCCCTGGCGATGTCGTTACCAGCTCTCTTCAATATTTGCCTATTACTGTTTTTGGTGATGTTTATCTTCGCGATCTTCGGAATGTCGTTTTTCATGCACGTGAAGGACAAGAGCGGGCTGGACGATGTGTACAACTTCAAAACGTTCGGCCAGTCGATGATATTGCTATTCCAGGTAATTGAACCAGTTTCCGCGGCTCACAGCGTGTTAAACAAAGATTTTCACGCGAAACGTCACGGATCCAAAATAATTACATCCGACGCTGTAACGGGATGTAATTATTACATAAAAAAAAAAAAAAAAAAAAACAAAATTCTCGAACGTGTGTCCAGATGTCAACGTCCGCCGGTTGGGACGGCGTCCTCGACGGTATAATAAACGAGGAGGACTGCCAGGAGCCGAACAACGAGATAGGATATCCGGGCAACTGTGGCTCATCCACGATCGGCATCGCCTATCTACTCTCGTACCTGGTGATCAGCTTTCTGATCGTCATCAACATGTACATCGCCGTGATCTTGGAGAATTACTCGCAAGCCACCGAGGATGTGCAGGAGGGCCTGACCGACGACGATTACGACATGTACTACGAGATCTGGCAACAGTTCGATCCAGACGGGTCGCAGTACATCAGATACGATCAGCTGTCCGAGTTCTTGGACGTGCTTGAGCCGCCGTTACAGATACACAAGCCGAACAAGTACAAGATCGTCTCGATGGACATCCCTATATGCAAAGGGGATATGATGTTCTGCGTGGACATCCTGGACGCTCTTACCAAGGACTTCTTCGCGCGGAAGGGTAACCCGATCGAGGAGTCGTCCGACCTCGAGGTTCAGACGCGTCCGGGCGAGGTCGGTTACGAGCCAGTCTCCTCGACGCTGTGGCGCCAGCGCGAGGAGTATTGCGCGCGTTTGATCCAGAATGCCTGGAGGAAGCACAAGCAGCAGCGTCTAGGCGGGCCCAGCGAGGAAAGCGACGACGCCGACACCGATCCACGGGTCAGGCAGACCGCGGTCCTGGTCGAGAGCGACGGTTTCGTGACGAAGAACGGCCACAGGGTGGTCATCCATAGCCGATCGCCGAGCGTTACCTCGAGAACCGCGGACGTCTGATCGGCGTCCACCACGACGTCCCAAGCACCGCCACCGTCGTAGCAAGCGCCACCAACGAGCCGTAACAGATAACACGGCGGCGTCCGTGCGACGATCGCTCCATTCGCAGCATCGCCGGCTAAAACAGCTACTGAAAAATTGTTCACACAACAGACGCGCTGACACTGCTCGCGGCGGAGCAGCGGCCTCACGGACCTCGCGCGCGCGCGCTCTCCATCGACAGCCTTATAGTTGTATAAAAAAAAAGAAAAAAAAAAAAGAAGTATTAAGAGAAGAAGAAGAAAAAAAAAAAATAAATACATTCCTCCAACGAGTTGCCTTTAAATCCACTGTAAACGCTACGATCGTTGGGAGACACGTCGCTAGCTGATGAACACACACGACACGAGGGTGAAGACGAAAACGCTGGTGATTTTTTTCCTCGGTTTTTCTGGGCGAGTCCGTTTCGAGAAGTGTGAACAGGGCCGTGAACAGTGAGAGGACACGATAGAGAGAAACACACACACACACACAGACTGCTGATTCACCGTGTCGATTGACCAATCGTCCGTGCTCGTTTATTGGGATTATTGGCTCGGTTCTCTCTCGGTTGTCTCGGGGGTGCAAGAGGAATTTGTTTGTGAAGAGAGACACTGATCAAATGTAATAGGATTTGGCTGACGAAACGAAGATGAGGAAGAGGAATCGAAGGACAAGAAAATGATGTCAGGGAAAAGAACACACAGAGAGAGAAAGAGACAGAGAGAGAGAGGGAGAGAATGACAGTCGGTGTATAAAGAAGTGTACTCGACTCTGAACACGACGTAACCTTCGAGTCAGCTTCCCCCCATTTCAAAAATCGAATTAAGGCTCGAAGGTTCACGTTGCAACGTGGCCGGGGATTCCTGTCCTTTGATGGACTTCGTTACGGCAGTTCTTGCTCTGTTCTCTCTCTCTCTCTCTCTCTTTTCTTTTTTTTTTTTAAGAGTTCGTACGATGACGATGACGATCCGCGCAGGCTGCGTTAGTTGCACGCGTGACTCGAGACGCGCGATCGAAACGAAAGCAATCATCATTTCGCGTGACCGACAATGAAACGAAGACCCTAGGTACGTTCTAACGGCGAGTTAACATTGCCGCGTTCGCAACAAGAAAAAGAATGGATAAAAGAAAAGAAAAGAAAGATATATATATATATATATATATATATATATATATATATATATATATATATCAGCGATCGTTTCTCATCTACTCTAGAGGAAAACGAATTCCACACACACACACACACACATACACACACACAGCCGATTCGTAAAATTCTATCCGCGTATATTGGATTTTTTACATGATTTTAAACAGCGAACCGCCAACTCGCTGACGAACACAAACAAATAAAAAAAATGAAGGTTGCAGGGAAATTTGAAAAAGACAAATCTGTATAAATCAATGTTGATTCGCTGCGGTCGAGGTTCGTGGGTGACATTTTGATTCGTTATTCTGGTCATCGTACAGTGGTGCATAAAGACAGAGAGAGAGGTTTCTTTGAACTTGAAACTGAACAAAGGAGAGAAGGAGAGGAAAAAGGAAAAAAAAAAAAACGACGGAACAACGGAGAAAACGAAGACATTGACGAAGACGCTGATCATAACTGATAACAGTGAGGATGATCATAGAACGATTAAGATAATGATTATAAATGATGATGATGATGATGATGGTGAACAAGAATGTTAATAATGTGAAATGTACGCGTAGTTTACTACATTCGCTCAGCTTGAACAAATTTTGCGCAACACGATACGCAAAAAACGAACATCCGATCGCGCGGCTTTGTTTTATCTGGCCCTCTGCCTCTCTGTTCCTCTTCTCTACTTCGACCATTTAAATATAAATCATCAACGCTAGAATCATTCGATCTATAACAATATCGTGACAGTCTGACGATTTTATAGTCATACGATTGTTTAAAACGCGTAAGAATTGCTTGCATAGAGGGAGTTTGAAGAAGGAACACGATCGCAGCAACAACCCGGTCGGTAAAACAGTTCTCCGTGTAGATTCAAAGTTCTTCATCAAGTAGCAACTATCTTTCCCCCTCTAAGTTTTCATTGTCGATGAAAATGTTGTGTCTCTCTCCCATTTCTTTTTTTTCTTTTTTTTTTTTTTTTTTTAGATGATCCATGAACAATATTCTTGCCAAAAAAAAGGAACAGAGGGGGGGAAGGTGCGGCGAATACAAATTTCGCAATCATCATCAGCTAGGTACTTACACATTTGCAAAAAAAAAAAAAAAACGGAAAAAAAATCTTACACAGACACAATCTTACACGACGTAGTGATGCGCTTTGGAATAAATGAATATACATAATAGTGTTATTCGAATTGTAATTGTAATCGACAACCGTGCGCCCGTAAACCCGTCTCGCAGTAAACGCGTAGCGTATCGTTTAAGTAAAACGGATTCATAAAAATGCCGCACGTTTAAATACGCTGGAAGAATTAATGATTAACTCGGTTGGTAACGTAGAATTAGACACAACTGTTTTTGACTCGTTGTACTCCTGGCAAAAGAAATTTTAACTCTCAATTATTGGAACGAGATGCGATGTTAAATTAGGCCGTGAAATTTAAAATTGTATTTATATTAGCGAGAATGAATATACTTTATCGAGTTATGAACGTTTGATAATTCTTTTGCCGATAAGTTATTGACATATTCACGAGGTGAGACCGTTCAGTTTGTCGTTAATAAGTTTATAATTGTTACATCGTTTGAAATTCTAATTCGAATCCGTGTAAAGTGTAAGATTATTATTATTAAGATCATAATTATCTCTATATTAGATGAATTCTGAATTCACCATATCAATTGTTACCTGTTACTAATTGAGAGTTAAAGTTTTTGATGAACGTTTGGAAATACTTGTCTCCCGGAATTTTTATCAACAATCTCGATATTTTCCAATTTGCATACACGCTTCAAAGCAATATGTCGTTCACTTGGGGAAAATTCTTTTTTTAAACGTGCCCTAATAAAAATCCACGTTTTAGAAATAAAAATTTAAATCTACAGATCCATCGACACTTTTGTTAATTCACGTAATAAATTACTCAGGGCAAGAAAGTTGTGTCATTCTACATAGTTTGACAATAGATGCCAAATCAAGAACGTTAAGTTTTCACAAGAAAAAAAAAAAAAAAAAAAAAAAAAAAAAAAAAAAAAAAAAAAAAACAGAAAAACAGAAAAATTGTTAAGATCTCAAATGATTTATTTTGTCGTTGGTTATTCGAAATATTTAGCTAAATAGTTTTCCATTGAATTATGGAGAAGTGACAAAAAAAAGTTAAGGCCGAAGAGTTAACAAAATTTTCCGTTTGCGATTCGAGAAGCTGCACGATTGTCCAAGGACAATAACGATTAACGACAACTGACGAAGCAACTGTACAACTTTCTTTTCAATACGAATCGCAATAGAAATACTTGAGAAAAAGATTCGCTATATATTCGACATATTCGAGGCAATTAAAGGAGAAAAAAGAAAAAAAGAAAAAACGAGAAAAAAAGAAAAAACGCAAAAAGAGAGAAAAATCGGTGCTTCGTAGAAGAAAGGTATCGTTCGAGTTTTGTAGCTCAATTTTCGAACGGGTTTACGTGCTTAATGACCTCGTGAAGGATCTTGTGCCTAATTTCCACGGAATTAGTGCGACGCTGTTTCTAGCCAGATGGCTAGATGGAATAGTGTCACGGTTGCAAGAAAAAAAAAAAAAAGAAAAGAAAAGAAGTTAAAAAAATCGATACACGTCGGAGGAAATTCTCAACGATCATTGACCACGGCACACGATCCTGTCACAGGTGGAAGTGACCTCAATCGCATCGTTCTCGCGCAAACATACGAACGCATAGATCGCGTGAAATGAATCGAGTTGAACGCGTTGCAAACAAGTATGCGCACGGTGATGGACGATAGCACGTTGAAATAGCGCGTCTGTCAACGATGGCAGCGATGCCGACGGTTCATTTCGCCGTGAGGGGAAAAAAAAGAAAAAAAAAAAAGAAAAAAAGAAGAAAAAAAAAGAAAGAAAAGGAAAAAAAATATACAGGTCAAACGGTACATTATACTCGTAGGTACGTACACGAATGAAGATTGTCTCGGTCTGGCGCCGCAAACGAGCGTGCGTTAAACGAGGCAACAACACAGAGGACAAAAATGAACTACATAATGTGTGCGCGTGTGTGTGTTAACGCGGATTGCGCGATCGTTATTTTTCTACGTTTACATCCGCGTTCCGGAATGGGATTGAGAGAAATACAGAGAGGCGGACGATGGGGAAAAGGAACGAGGAGCGGCACCTCGTTGTCCGCGTTGTCTCGACGCTAGCGGCGGCGGCGGCGGCGGTAATAAACGAACGTATGATCGTTCTCGCTGGTCGAAAACGGACGTAACGTGGCAGAAAGAAAGAAAGAAAGAAAGAAAGAAAGAAAGAGAGAAACTCGCAGCTCGCTCGAAGGATTGTATTTGAATGAATGTGTGGGACAGGAACGACAACGAGGACGTGACGAAGACGAGGAGAGATGGTTACGAGAGCTAGCCAACGATTGTAAATTTGTGTGTCCGGGAGCTGGAGGATGAAAGGAAATAACGAGATTAGAGGAAACGCCAGGTATGACGAGATCGGATTTACAGATCCACAACGCGAGAAATAACGCGGGAAATTGCGGGGAAGAGGCAAAAAANAAAAAAAAAAAAAAAAAGAACAAAAAACAAAACAAAGAAAAAGCAAACAAATGTTCATTATTTTAAGCTACGGTGGCTCAAGAGGGTGAGGATCATTGTAAATTACTCGTACAAATAATTCACACACTATCGGTGTCGAGTCCGCTTTGTCAAAGTATTTTAGAGAAGCCTGTCCGATATTAATGTCCTCGTACCTTTTCTACGTATATTATAAATTGCATTTCACGATTCTCGTCGCGGGCCATTCGATGATCCTTTTTCGTGGGTACGCTTCAAAGTATTACGCATGCGCGTGGCTGCGTCCTCGCGACTCGTTCGTTCGGAAGAGGTCGTCGTTCTTCGTTTCTTCCGGAACTCGGCTTTCTTACGCTCTGAATCGTTCTCCTCGAGACGATTCCGATATATCCCGATATAATAATAATAATAATAATAGTAATACTAATAATAATAATAATAATAATAACAATAATAATACTAATAATAATAATAATAATAATAATATAACCGCACGATCACATCGATTACAATCGGTTTCATTCGCAACCATATCTATTATCTTCGGTAATCTCTCTGCAACGAAAGAGCAGGGACACGGATTACGCCTAAAAAACGAAAAAAAGAAAAGGTACATACACGTTGCGCGAGGTGCCGTTGCTGTTCGTGTGATGTACTTGACGAGAAACTTCGAACCTTTTTTCTTTTTTTTTTTTTTCCCTTTTTTTTTTTTTTCCCTTTTTTTTTTCTTCTTCCTAGGCACACGTTGTTTCGCAGAGGTCAGAACGATCGCGACGAATGTGACACGATAAAACGCATCCAGCATAAACGTACATAACATAACTTAACGTAACACGGAGCACGACGGACGACGACGACGACGAAACGAAACGAAACGAATCGAGGCACGAGATCGATCGACGACGAATTTCATTCAACTCGTCGATCCTTCTTCTATCGAAGTACGACGTATCTGATGGTCCGTCCGGCTCACTGTCTAATTACTCCGATACCCCCTCTCGCCCTTTTTTATGTTTCGAACCCCTCCCGTGCTGTAATTTGTGCAAATAATTCGATAATAATCAAATGGTTTGTACGCATATAATATACATATATATTTTCGATACTACTTTGTCGAATGGGCAACCGCGAACTTCTAGAAGCAATAAAACTCTCGAGACATACGTTAGAACGAACGAACGAACGAAAGAAAGAAAGAAAGGAAGGAAGGAAGGAAGGAAGGAAGGAAGGAAGGAAAAAAATATGTAAGCAGGGCGTGACAGACGAAACGAGGTGCAATCGCGCGCGGAAAGTGTTCCAAAACACGCTGGCCTCTTTTTAAACGATAAACAGATCTTGCGGGATCGCGTAGGAATCGTTCTTCCCCCTCCCGAGAGGCAAATGAACATCGTTTCTTCTTCTTCTTCTTCTTCTTCTTCTTTTCTCCTTTTTTTTTGTTCACACGCTCGCATACACGGTGCTTTTTATCACGTGAACGTAGAGACTGTGTGATCTGGATTTTTCGTGATCGAATGTTCGATTGAATCGCAACTTCCCCGCGTTTACCGATCCTTGGTAAGCCTGTTGACATTCGGTCCGCTTAATCTACGGTCGTATCGGGATGAGGAGATTAATCGCAAGGAGATCGGGAACACACGCGTCTCGAAGGGTTGCCTGGAAATTCGTTTCGGCGTGATGCTCGGGACAAAAAGAAGCTCGGGAACGATAAAAAGAAAATAAAAAAAAAAAAGATGTTCGTTCGATCGGCCAAAACATTTGCTACGGCTGCGAAAAGAAACGAGGGGGAGGGGGGTAGAAGAGTATGCGTGGTGTGCTTCATTGATTTTCGTTTTATCAGAGACAGAAAGAAAAAAAAAAAAAAAAGAAAAACGTACATTAAATACCAGCTTTTGCGCGACGACGGCTGTAAGATATTAAAGAACAAAAAAAAAAAAATATATATATATATACATACATATATATAGGGCTTTCCTTCGTTAAGCGAGGTAAGGCGAGATTTAAGCGTACTTTCTCCGTGGACGATACTGCCGTTACGCATTGTATAAAGAAGAAGTGAAACTAAGTTAACTAATCGTAAATGCACGAAATTTTCTTAAACGGATAGCGAACAAGAATAAAAAAAACAAAAAAAGGCTTTGTAGTGTCTCGAAAACTCTCGAAACTCAGTAACTTAAACGTCGTCAGATAATAAAACTTAACTGATGAGTACACAAAAGCTATATATTAAAAAATGAAAAAAACGAAAGAGGTAAAGATACGAGAAGCAAAAGAAAAAAAAAGAAAAGAATCCTAAAGTTGGACTAAACAAAAGAAGATATAAAGAAAAAAAATATATATATACAGAGAATAATCAAGTAAAGTGTCAAGCTGCGGAGCCTGTCGGCCAGTATAATGATCAAGCAACTGCCATGGGTCAACAAGCTAGATAGACGAAATGTGCTAAGAAACAAAAAAAAAAAAAAAAGAAAAAAAAGAATCCAATTTTAACGAGCTAGCTGTCGAAAAAAAAAAAACATTACGCGCGAAGGATCGTCCATTCAAATGCGTGCTCCGTGAGTGCTCGCGCTTGTGCGCGCATGCGCGGGCGCGTGCCGCAGCGGCGCGCATGCGCAAATGCGTGTCGTGAATGCGCGCGAGCATGCAAAGAGAGACATCGAGACAGAGTGCGTGCAAAAGAGCGTGTATGCATGGAAAACAGAGAAAAAGAAAGAAAGAAAGTGAGAGAGAGAGAGAGAGAGAGAGAGAGAGAGAGAGAACGAGCGTGAGAGAGTGCGAGTGAAGGAAAGAATGAACAAGAATGCGAGGGCGAGAGAGAGAGAGAGAGAGAGAGAGAGAAAGAGAGAAAGAGAGAAAGAGAGCGAGCAAGAGGAAGAGAGAGAGAGAGAGAGAGAGAGAGAGAGAGAGAGAGAGAGAGAGAGAGAGAGAGCGAAAGAGCGAGAAAATGAGGGAGAGAAAGAGAGAACGTAGACGAGCTCCTCCGTTGAATGACATTCATTACTATTAAACAAAATAAAAATATGGATTATTTGCACAATATTATAAATAATTACTATGTTTACTATGATTATTAAATTAAAGAGCAAATAATAAAAGGAATAAAAAAACTGTTGTTAAATAATTAATACGAAAAAGGGGATTGTACGAACAAAATAAATAAACGAAACGATTTAGCTGAAGACAGATATCAGATTTAAAAGATTAATAATATTATTAATAACAGGTAAAAGTAAAGAGTAAAAAAAAAGGTAAATGAAAAGAAGACGAGAGAAAAATAGGAGAGAAAAGAAAAAAATACAAAGTTTAAAGAAGTGACGAGGATAATATGATGATGAAGACGAAGGAAGGATGGAGGAGGAAACGATTCGTTTGTTATCGATTAGTTAACGATCATCCTTACATTACATTATTGTAATTATATAAAGTAAACGATTATTACCGTAATAGTTACAATTAACAAGTTGTTACCGCTTTGTTATACATAATATAATTAATATACTAAGATTAAAAGAAAAGAAAAAAAAGTGAAAAAAAGAAAAGTAAGCGAATGCATCGTTGATTCGTCCTTTACTTATGTAGATAACTAAATAACGATTCGACTCTATTATTGTTTTCAATGTCTTCACCGTATTCCTTCGTTTGCTACCCGATTTCGTTTCGTTGTCGATAAAAAAGAAAACAAAAAGAAAAAAAAACAAAAACAAAAAAAAAAACGATTCGGTTTTGTCGGCTTACCTCGCCCGGCCACAATATACACACGTTTTACAGAGATATTTTCAATAAACGAAAAAGCTTAACACTCATACGGTTGTTGTCCTTGTCATCATTTGACCCTGTTGATCATGTAGCGTCCATACATTTCTATCTGGCTGTCTGAATCGACATCCTTGAGACTTTCACGGCTCCAATGCTTTCAATCTGTGCTTACCGAAATTTTTAACTGTGATATTTTATAAGAGTTCATAACGTTTCATTATCATTGCAATTAACTACGAGATAACTAAGCGATATATATATTGACTAGTAATACTTTATTTTTTATTAATATTCTGACACTTATATTAACGATGGTGCTTTCCGCTATTAAGATCAACATTAACATTGTACAGAAACGGTACCGATAACGATAATCTCGCAATACTAACACATTGAAAATTATACATATAGTACTTATACATTCGTATCGCATGTCATCCTCATATTCATACTACTAGCTTACTTTTACACTAAAGATCTCACATCTCATAATTGCAGAGCGTTTCGAAAAGCAAGATTTCGAAAACATCGATTCTCAATAAAGACGTTACTATATCCTGGTCCTTCAAATTTTTGCCCGATGTTCTTCGTATTTTATAAACATGTTTTCTTCGAAACAATCGACTGGTCACGTACTTGGACTGAAACATCAGAAGCTAATTTCTTAACGAGAACTTCGCACGTACTGTGTGATAAATTTTTCTAAACATCGTCCGCGAAACGACCAATTTATTTTCAACGAATCAGCGACTTTTCAAAAAAGCGTTTATTAATGCCAACCATCAAAATACCATGGATTTGCCCTATTGTTCTAGTTTTCCACACAACCGAAAATTACGTGCCTCCCCTTTGACTCAAGATGATTAATCCTACTTTCAGATATAAATAAACACTCGCGTTATAAAAAGATCGCCACCGCTATTTTCAGCCACGTTGATCGGCGCTATGTCGATTTTTTCGCCTACCGAGTCTTTTGCCACGCACGAAATAAAGGTTCTTGTCCTGAATTAACGCTGAAAGCGGCTTTCTCCTTGCTGCATCGACGAGGTATGTACGTACATCATGCCCGGTGTCTTTGGCCAGCCGTATATGGCTCTCTGGACCCGAATGATGCAGCACGAATACCTAATTTCGAAAGAATAACACGGTCGCCGAGACGTTTCGAACACCACATGTGACCCACCGCGTCTGCACGAACGATCCTTGAAGACATAACTTTCATGAAACGCACATTGCACTCGCCTTTTCCCAATCGTTTTTTTTTTTCTTCCTCCTTTTTATTTTTTGTATCCGGATCGTTCTTAAAATAACCGCGAACGTTATTGGATTTCGCGCACGCTCTCAAACGAGACGCGCGTAGGAAGAAGAAAACAGGAAAATTGATCCGAGAGACTTTAGTTCATTTAGAAAACATTTCTTTGTTTTCATAAGACGGAACTTGGATATCGGGGCGATTTTTTAAACATTTGATAACGAAAGATGTTCTTGATCTTTGTGGATCCTCTGGGAGAACCTTTTAAAGATTAATGGAAGATCGGCGAAAGAATATGAAAGGAGAAATAACGAAAATGCTTAAGGATACGAATCAAGATATAAATAAATTTTTTAATTATAATGATAAGTATTTTTTGTTTTTCATATATTTCCTGATTCAAGTTATAAGTTAATGGCACAGGAAGAAGTAAAACAAACATTTCAAAATATAAATTTTTTAAACATATTAATAGAGAATCTTTCTAATGTATTTAACATTGGGAAACTCTAAAATATGAAATGTATATATATATATATATATGAACGTTTTAAAATGTAATAAAAAGAAAATACAAAAATTTATATTCCTCTTCATCTTTTCTTTTACTTTTTAATTGAAGGAATTACATTAGATTGTTAAGAGATTTCTTCGTCGTTTAACGCTTAATAAAAAGATGTATAAATTATATTTTTCCACCTTGTTAACATGACAAATAGTATACATCTTATAGGAAGTATAACAAACGACAGTTGTTTCACAGCAGCAGCACAAACGATTCAGCTCTCTCTCTGAAGAAAGATATCGAGCATTCCGACGACTTTAATTCACCTTGTACGTGACAACCTTACTTTTCCAAATGCTTCGTAAAATTACACGAAGCTGTAATAATTCCTTTGGATCAAGTTACGTCACGATTTGATATAATTTTACCTGAATTTTGTATACTAAGTAAACTGTTTTAAATTTACACGTATTTTACTCGTGATATATTCTTATAATATTTAAATGATAGAACAAATTTGAAGGCGAATAGAAACGAATAGAACCAAATATGTATAAAAAATTTTCAATCCATTTTGGTATAAGAAATACAAACTATTCGATAGCAAATTATGAAGTGTATTAAAAAATTCATCA
The DNA here is from genome assembly GCF_011392965.1 of Frieseomelitta varia. Taxonomy (NCBI): domain Eukaryota; kingdom Metazoa; phylum Arthropoda; class Insecta; order Hymenoptera; family Apidae; genus Frieseomelitta; species Frieseomelitta varia. The sequence continues at coordinate 726,663 of NW_025110114.1, read as the reverse complement.
ATTTTTTAGACACTCATACATATGAGAACAAGTTGATTGAACTTGTAAAAAAATGTAGGTCTTATATAATTGTATGCAATTTAGAGTGATGAAAGCGCGAAGTGCTTCACTTCGTTTATAAAAGGTAGTTGTAACTTTAAATGCTTTGTTAAAAAATAATTAACGTGATTCGGCACAAGTACGTGCAATTTATTTCATTTACTTTCAGTAGCGATATTAACCTGAGTTTACAAGTCAATTAATTTTTATTAAAATTTCAATTTTGAAATAAAAGCAGACGTTCGAGTTCAGTTCAAAATTAAAATATGTCAGCTGTGAGCATAAGAAGCATTTCTATTTATAATATTGCTTCGTGGTTTGTCGTCCGTCTGACGTAATTCAAATGTGGAATGCAAAATAATTTGAAGCTGCATCCCAGGAGCAACTCGATGCCGTAAGTTCAAGGTTTCTGTGACTCAGTACGAGTATTAATTTATTTATCACTTGTCAGTATATAATATTTTTACAAAAAGAGTGAACAAAGTATCTTAATTCTTATTGCACTCTACAGGAAAAAAAATGTTGGTATTACGTGACAAATATAACTTTATGAATTAAGAAAATTATAAATTATGTTGAAAGAACCGCTTTCATAAATTCCTTTCAACTCTAGCCGAAGAATAAGAAATTTCTAAGATGAACTTCATATCACATGTTCTGAAATACCGACCTAGAAAAAATTCAGGATGTTTCTTACGCCCTCTGCGATTTATTACGGTGAACATAAGAATTATGTTCAGCTCAATAGTCGAAGACTATAAAGTGAACAACAGCTAGACAGTGCACGTAAGACGAAAATTTACAATTTGAGATACAACAGATTCCTAAATTCGTTTATTTTAGATTTAAATTTATGGTTGAAAATATGAATACGACTCTTCTGATTTTGAATTTGAATTTTACGGTGATAATGTTGGTAATGGGTCAGAATTATTCCAGATGTAGTTCAAATACATTAAGTTACAGGTCTATTTTATATTTTATCTATGGTAATTTGGTAATGCAATAGTGATGTTTACAGTATTTACACTGAAGTTCTTCATATTCTGTCATTAACGAAATTGACATTCTTACAAGTACCAATTCTATTTCTTTTAATACATGTATATGTATATATGTACAAATATGCATTAGCAGAATAGCAGAATAAGCACTATAAGTCACTCAAAGCCAACTCAGACAACACTTAGTAGATATTTATACATATGCATACATATTACTATATCCACATACATATACATACATATTTATCAGTCACAATTGCAATAAGCTGTTTTGAATTTAGCAAATAATATCAAGTTCTACAAGAAAAGTTTGACAAACGTATGTAGTATATTCTTAAACTTGGTATTATTCTCAACCAAACGTGCAAACCAAATAGTACACACATCTCACAGACAAAACAAATTTCTATTCATTAGAAACAAAGTGTCTCACTCTATTGTTGACTTCCTATATGAATATCTACAGAACACAAATATCGACAATTTAATTCTAATGACGCTGAAGCGGATCTTTTAAGTCAAGTAGATGGATATGTGCATCTGCGATGCGTGGGTGCACAAGATGCGTACACGATTTACCATGCGTGATTCTGCGCGAGAGTATGGGAGGAGGTTGGTGTAATGGGTGGGGTCTAAACGATGAATCCCTTCTCTTCTCATATCTGATTCGATCTGATTCGAGTCAGTTTCGCGTAGTCCACTCCACCAGTGTCCTTTGTGTTCGACGTGTGCTGCACGTTCGTCGATGTCCATGTAATGGCAGCGCCAACTAAGCGCCAGGCAAAAATCAGTTACAGATCGTAGTCTCGAAACTAGTCAAAGACCTCTCTCAAGCGTAACTGTTTCTTTATTTCGAGTCGTCGAGAATCATAGAAACCTACTTGTTAGTCGCAGAAAGTGAAGTCGAGATACTGCTTTTGTAGTTCATCTGTCAAGATAACCGTATTGCGAAAGGCTACACAGGCGTGGAGATTTTATCAACGTTATCAAAGAGTACTGCACTGGCTGTACTGACCTCAGTTGTAGTATCGCGATTTTTATGTTGTGGAACGTGAATAGAGCTTTGTGACTGACATTCTCGAATCACACAGGGGAACATTTTTGGCAAATGTACAGAAAATTCGCCCTTCGCCTAATACTTATCTGAATCATTCAGCCAACTGTCTGTATGGAGGTTAGCGGATAATATTCTATTTATATACTACATATACGTAATGGTATATAATTGTTTATAATGGAGACCCTGTTTCAAGGTGTTCACTGTGTAAACATATCGGTATTGGGAATTGAAGATTTGCTGCTTGGATAGAATGTAATCCGTTTGTTGGTTATAAGTGATTGCGTTCGCATTTTTATACATTTTCTGCATTTATATATATATATAGTGTATATATACATATTCATATATATTCGTAAGTAAAATCACGATTGTTGAAATTGAATGTGTAATTGTTAGACTGTGGATGTTTATGAATTTATGAAAAATTTATACATAACGGACTATATGCAAAATTACATAAAGTATTCGTAATAGAATATTTGTATTTAACGAGTGAAACGAATTTCTATTTAGATTTCCGTAAATATGATGAAATTAATTAAATTTATATAAATATCCACAGTCTAGCTATTGTAGCTATTAATGTAATTAATGTTATACTAATATCATAATAATTCATAAATTTGTTAGGTGATACTTTTATCAAATAGTATGAAGTTTTGGATCTTTGAATATTAATTAATCTTGAATTTTTTAGGTATATTTAATGAAATAAATTATTTATTCATAATGGAAAAGAGGAGTATTAGTGGAAAGGATATTCTAAGAATGGATGGACTTTTGCCACCGACCCGACGCTTACCTGTCTGTAATGCTGTGACTTCTACAGACAAAAAAAAAGATAAAAAGTGGTCAATCGGTGGAATATTAAAACGTATATCTTCAATAAGGGATTACGATAGTTCTTCCAATGATGAAGAAATTGTATATTGTACGAGACAACCAAGACCTTGCACAGTATTTAATAGAAAATCAAATAATGTTGTCCTCCATCCAGTTGAAAAAGGATCAAATCAAAACTTAAATGACGCTGTTGCAAAATCTCTGGATACAACAAGTTTGCAAAGGGATTCTTTAAATTCTCGTAGTAGTGATGGATCCTTGGATGGATTAAGTAAAAAGGCCAGGAAAAATAAATTGAAAGCACAAGTAGAAGCAAAAAGAGATCGCATTTGTGCAGATAGTAGTTCAGATGAAGATTCACGTAAATCCTGTAACTCATTGACAAGATACCAGAATGAACTTGCTGGACATAGTACACAGAAAAATAGTTCTTGCAATAGAAAAAGTCGTGCGGCACGTACAGAACGTTATATAAAACGTTTAACTAGAGACGAAGGTCATAAGTTTCAAGAAAACTTAAACAATATAGCAAATAAGCGTAACAGTCATGATTTCATGAACGAGGAACAATCATCTGTAGCCATGGATGCAAATGAATTATTTCGGCTTCCACAACAATCATCACACTTCACCAGTTATTCTAATAGTAATACTTTCCCTGTACAAAGATCTGCTGAAAACTTACGACAATTTGGTATGGTCGCATCCAATTTGCAAGCAAGATCATCTAGCGATCTTACAAAACATCCGTCAAGCCAGTATATTACAGATTTAAATCAAAATAATACTTACGCGAAACCAAATGTTTTGCACAAAAATAAGAATCAAGAAAATCAAGAGGAAAATTACTTTTTCGATTTACCCGCGACTAGTACAATTTACGCTGATCCATATGATTATCTGAAAAACCGACAATTTGCAAGTCGAAGTTCTTCGCCACCCGAGCCTCCACCGAGGGACCCACGTTGCCGAGTTTTCACTTATGGTTGTAATTCCCTTCCGTTTAGTGGAAAGTATCACGTAACAAAATACGACGATACCTTGCGTATTAAAATGAACGATATTCATGAAGTTACCAAGGATCATTTAAAGAGTTTAAGATCCTACGAATCAAATAACGAAATCAGTTGGTGTGGCTCGGCAAAACAGTATCCGCGACGTCCATTGTCTCTGACTGTGAGTTCGACGCAGTCTTGTAATTTATCAGAGTGTACAAACAATAGACACAATTCGACAGGTCGACATATAGATGAACCATTGTTTAAAGAAACGGAAGCGATGAAATGTCAGAGGAGAAATGATCGCAACGATCAGCTTACTTCAACCTTTAAAGATTATGATACCAAAATGCGCGAAAACAGATTATCTACTACTTATATCAAAAATATGCGCAATAATTCTGTATCGCCTATTTTTAATAAATCTTCAGATTGTTCCTGTACGAGATCACCGACCAAACAGGTGGTGAGAGAAAATTCTTATAATTTACCAAATGTTACATTTATAGATAATATGAGAAATGAAGAGAAAGAAGAGAAACAAGTAATTAGTGAACAAGATGCGATGGAAAGGAAAAGAAGTTCCAAAAATCTTGAGGAAGCGCTTTCTGAGTTAGAAGCAATATACAACAGTCTTCGCCTTGGAGACGAAGATCTATTAGATCGAGCAGAACGACGGAGTATGGAAGAATTTAGTCTACGTCAAGTAAAAACTAACACTGCTGTTCCGTTTATTTCAGAAGATTCAACAGACAGAACAAAAGACGATATGGCTTACAGAAGAATGCACCCAAAGGAGAGGCCGACATCGTTGTCGGAAGTGGTTGGCCAATCTGCACTCTCTAATATCAGTTACCTGATAGCCTCGCCCATATTATCACGCAAAGACACAAGTGATAATTATCTGTACGCCGCGAATTATCCAACGCGGCGAGACGAGCCGGATGTAACGCGGGACGACGTTGTTTATCGGAGCATTAATCGTGCTAATAACACATTGAAAGTGATCGATCCGCAACCTCCGTTCGGAATACCTTTAGGACCGGTAACGGCCGCTACGGAAAGCGACTATTTACACACTACACCGACTAAACCAGATCATCCTCGTTCATCGTACATACCACAATGCGAGCCTGACATTGTTACAGATGACTTGGCTTACCGAGCTCTCAGGAAGGATGCCAACACATCGAAGAGCAGTGTCGAAAGTAAAAACGGCATCGCTATAGATCAGGAAACTACTTTTGGTACGAAGAAAAAACGAGCGGTTAGATCTCTATCTGCCAATCTATACGGTTTAATTAATCACGATAGAATTCATCTTAGGAGAGAACCTAGTCTTCAAGAGATCAAGAACGAAATAGATAACACTATAACAGATATCAAGTCGTTGTCTGTACGATCAGATAGGCGTGTCGTAAGCGATGGTGAACTCTCTGATTACGACCGATGTCATACTGATAGTTTATTGAGGAACTCTAACACTGATATAAACGGAAACCGTCCAATTACGAATACGCATAGAAAAAAATTGCGCGTTTACGTTTCACCATCGACTCGAATGCAAGACGATAATAAAACTGAGGATAACGCAAGAGCACAAAACTCCATGACATCTACTGACGTATTGTCAAAGGCTCTCGACAATGAATTCTGGCAGGATTGCGTACAGAACAAATCAAACGAGTCGTCTAATCAAGATACGGAAACTGATTTTACGGCGTATAGTCGTCTGTGCCAAGATTTAGTCAATTTGATTGAAGGGCAAGACGATATGGAAGTGAAACCGATTGAGGAAACGAATGTTCGTTCAGAGCTTCCTGTAATAACAGACATCTCAAATGATAGTAATAAGACGGAGGAATCCATACTGCGTATTCAGTCCTTAGGTAGTCATTATTCAGAAAATAATATCGAAAATTATAAAGAAGATAGGGATAAAGAGAACACAGGGAATTTAGCGACGGAATCCCTCGCTAAATCTGAGAACGAATGTTTTGAGAAGACTGACGATAATACGTTCGATTTCTATCTTCGTGTCGCGGACGAAAATGTTAAACTAATTGCGGAGGCGTTTAGCAGCGTGGCAGATCACTTACGTGATAGTCGTTTAAGCCAAAAGAATTCGTCGCACCGTTCCGAAATAGAAACCGATAGTACGGCGCCCAATACTAGTACTCGTAGCTCCGCTACTAGTAGTCTAGACGATACGAACGATGACCTGTCTTATTCGCCAAGAATCACTGATGCATTAAATGTAGTTCCTAAAGAAAATACAACGATAATCTCAAACGAGGACCACAACTTAGTAAGGCCGGAAGATGTGAAAAATGATTTGCATATCGATCCAGAACTCGATCTATCCAAAGCTGTTCATGATTTACAATTAGCAGCAGCAAGTTTATGCGAGCATGAGAAAGAAATTGAAGAACTAGAAGCATTACTAAAAAATAACGTTGCAACAAATAACGTTTCTTGCAGTAGTAACACTGAAATTAAAGAGGATGTTTCCTTGCTGAATATTGAAAGCGATTTAATGCCGCCAAGTGACGAAAAAGAGAAAGAACACGATGATGAAGAAACTGTAATATCAACCGATAAACCGTGCATTGATGAACGTGACCCAAATTGCGAAGGTGAGAGTACAAAATGCAAGGATATTTGTGAATCGTATGACATTCTTTGTTCGACTGAAATGCCAATATCGTATGTAACTAACCTCATAACCATACTGATAACTACATATTCTATGGTTTTGCTGGCTTGTTTTCTTGCACTGCTTTTAGCGAGTGTAGCAGCATCATGACTGGGCCCTTAACGACAAGTGTCTTAATGCATTTTGTAATTAGAAGGTTTGATTCGAAGCGTTTGTCATTAGTTCGAAGCTATTATTATTTGAATCATGTTACTAATGTCGTAGGTCTCCCGGCACTTGATCATTCATGATGTGAAACCATTCTGTACGAGTGCATAACTAACTGATATACAACGTCGTTGAGCGACATGCGGCAGGACAATTGAGTTTTGTGTAAGATCGAGTTTCTGTGAACTGTTTCTGAAGGAATGATTTGTTCTTGTTGTTCTTGTTAATGTTGTTGGTTTTAATAAAGTTTAAACGTTAACTATGCTGTTGACTTTATTGTACATGATATATTTCATATGTATTTCGTTACGAAAATGAAGATTTGTAATAATAGCGTATATCTGGCTTAAATGCATACATTAAATTATGGAAATATTGAAGATATCATTTTTTTTATATAAATTTTAAGTTAACATTATTTCGATCTCTCATTGTTATTCATGGAAAGATATTTATACGTATGATGATATATATGTAAATTTAAATATGATACTGCATAAAAATTCATTTATATGCATGTCATTGAAATAAAATATTCTACGCATTATTTAAAAAAAAAAGATAAACAATGAATTCTGGTTATACATGTATATTATTTCATAATTATATTTTTATGTAAATTCTATGATCTAATAAAATGATTGTATATCCTTCCTGAGATAATTGTCGGAGTTTCTGTTAATTACGCTAGAAATCAGTATAGTCGATAAAATCACTTTCTTATCTCCGTGGTAACAACATACTTTGTCTCTTTTTTTTTTACGAAGAAGTCATAAATGTTGGACATTGTCTTCTGTTTTCACGACAGACAATATGATTGGAACGTATATTTTTATGGTTTTGTTTTGAGGCAGTAAATCAATTTTATTGAGGTGAAGAATGCGCGATTATACCATAAGAGATATGTGGCGCATTGAGACTGAACATTGATCGTACGTAGTACTAGAGTAACAGGGTTAGAAGGGGTTTACTAAAACGTCGAGTAGTTATCGATTGCGGACTACCGTGACGTCATCGTGGATCACGCCACATCCCCGCCCATTGAAACTCGGCTTCTGATTGGTTCACGTGTATGCTAGCTATCTATATCGAAAAGCATGACCGTCGCGGCTTGTGAGTGTGAGTCAAATCTTCAGTTTTCACATGCGCATAAATTAATCTGCACGATGTTATCCAACATTATTTTCGTACGTCTACACAATTTTCAACGATCGCCATGCTCCTTGTGTCACGTTAACGAAAACTATGACATTAAACGCCCAAAATCTTCAGACGATTGACTATGTGTACCATGCTAAAAAATTGGCGGGTGATTTCAAATGAGAAATGTATTCAAACTGTAGCAACGTTTTTTGCAAAATTCCATTAGAAACAAAGCGAATTTTCACGTTCGCTCGCATTTTGGAATGTCCTTCGAAATTGTTTGGAACCGGCGACGCGCAGGGTATTTCATTTCAGAGAATTTCCATCGGTTCGTTCGGTTTTAAGGTAACGGATAGCAAGATGGCTGCTATTGGATCGAGCATGTATAGAGTGGTCGGTGTTCTGCGCTGGCGTTAGTACGTGTGAGAGAGTAGGGTACGGTCAGTTTTGCCGAAAATACGCAGTATTCGTCGAAGCCTCAGCGTGCGATAAGGTTAAAAGTTTGACATGTGTACGACAAGGAGTGTGCCATGTATACAGAAGAAATGATAATATTTGAGTATTATTCGCACGAGTACTGAGCTGTCGCTCGTGTGCACGTTACGCGATAACGCCGCAAGTAATAGGATCGGTCATAGTAATCGGTGAATAGTAATCAAGTTCATAGTACAGAAGCACGTGGTGTTCAAAGCGTATTGGTTTATCTTATCGAATAGCGGAGATAATTTTCGCCCGAGTCAGAAGATCCAAAGGAGATCGATCTCCCCAATCATTGCGACGAATGTAAGAATAATAAGATAAATTTTAAGTGGTGCATGCTTTGAAGCACAAGTGCCCGAAGCTTTCTTTTTTTGAATGTCGTGACGAATTTTCTCGGTGGACATTGATATCGTTCTCGACGTAATATGAAAAGTATCTGATAACGTAATATGTAGATGATCTTGTTGAACAGCTGTCTCGTTGTCACATGTCGGCCTCGTTCATCCTCTGCCAGTGTTTCTCTGTCGCGAAACAAAATGATTAAAGACCAAAGGTTGCCTGAAAATTCTAACCCTAACATAACTCCTTGCGTTAATTGCGATTCGAACTCAGTTCGTCGTCGGCCGCTGACGGAGTATGTCACGTCGTTGATCGGTTCTCTGTCCCTCGTATCCTTTCCTCGTCTCTCTCCTTTTACCTATACACGCGCCATAAGTATAGATATTTGTACGCGCGCACACACACACACACACACCCACCCACACCATTCTCAACCCTTGGTTCGTGTATAGTGATAATTTCCTCTTCTGGCCGGTGGTGGGAAAAACAGACTGTTAGTCGTCAGGAATCGTCGAGCTTGTCGGGAAAGAACGCGGGGATTTTATACAAGTTAAGACAGTCGCGTTCTAGTGCATAGAGAAGGTAAGCAACAAACTTGCTTCGTATTTCGCGAACAATCATAATTTTATTTTATTCACATGCCAAGTCGGCGGCTTAGAGAATTTCGAGATCACATTCTCACGTGGCACGATTTTTCACTTTGTAACAAGAGTTTACTTCCCGTTTGTAAGAATAAGAAAGACACGCGAGACAATTGTGAAACACACATGTCGACATGACATACAATCAACACGCAATGGTTTAGTTGAAATGACTTTGAATTACTCTCGATTCAAGCTTCCGGAATGGTGCTGCAATGCTTGCTGCACAACTAGAGATTGGCCCGGTAACATTCTTCGTTCATTTATTCTGGCGTGTGAATATTGTCATAGTTGTCAGCATTCCACGAACGAGTCATCGATCATTCGAGTATCGAATTCGCGGTCACATTGTCTTGCGGTTACCGATCAAGTATTATCGGTGAATGAACGAGTACGCGCGTACACGTTATGAGCTAATTTTCGAATATTTGAAACATATTCGACTTCGTCCCGAATGTTGATTATCAAGTGAAAATGTCGTTTATATATATTGCTTGTTCCTCTTTAATGTGTTTTAAATGTCGAAAGTTTTCAGGTTCAATTTCTTCATAACGCTCCGTTGTAATTAACCTCGCTGTATCTTCCGAGTTTCGACAGTCACATTCTCGTATTGTTAAACTGCGATTACTCACCTCGGGGTCTAGTATAAGTACGTCACTAGACCCCGACGTGGGTAATCCCAGGTCAAAGAAGGTTCTTTCGTTTCGTGCATACAAATTTTCTGAAAATGTTCCTTCGTCGAAATGAAATATTAGAATTTACATTGTGGGAATATGCTTGGGTATCTTGGTTGCACAAAATACGTATAAATAAAAGTATTTGTGTTGAGTAATTATTCGTTCGAACGTTTGAATTGATTCTTACGTTATCGACGTTTTTTGCAGTTTGTAATTGCACTTTTTGTTCTGGGAATCGCGGTTATTGCGCTACACACGGCGGCATCAAGTATCACCTGATACATATATACTTTGTCAACCACGATACTAACACAGTGTTATATATATATATATATATATGTAGAAACAAGTGGTACAGCGATACAGATTACCTCTACGTTGTCTGGTGTAATAAATTAATGATAAGAATGTAGCATGAAGCGTTGGTATATATGTATTTCTCTTAGATCGATAGCTTCTGTCGAAGATCGTGCTCTTTTACGTATAAGCTTCCCGCTTATAAATTGATGTGGAATTCTTTTGATTTAGTATCTCAATGTCAATTTCTAATTAGCGATCATTCTGACGATTTACATGTAATTCTACATATTATATGTATTGTATCAGCATTACGTATCATTTTTCGTGCTACTGAAAGATATTTTTCACTAGACGTGTCCGTGTCATTAGATGGAGGTTGTTTTTTGAAATAAATATGCAAAATTTCTCTTTACCAGAGATATTGTACAATTAAACTGTAATTAAAGATGATGAACTCGAATTAATTGTAATCAGGAATGGTAATTTCCTTAATTTTGTTGGCTAAAGACACGGTGGATTTGTTTATCGTTTCAAAAACGTTGATAATTATGGTCAATAGTATTCTTTAGATAATATGGAATATTAATTAACGTAGTAATTTTTATATAGACTACTGATGCATCTTGATCGCGTGTATCTAGTTACAGGCATTTGTAATTGAACTTATCAATCGTCGCGTTACAATAGAATAGATAGATAACCATGTTCTGTGAATGCAATTATATCGGAAGACGATTAGCGTGAATTTAAATAATTATTCGTAGTACACAATTTCCACACAATTCAAGAGAAGACTGCATCATACGAATTATGTTGTATTATACAGGGTGTTGCGTAACTGGTGATACAGCTAAGTAGGAGATGAAAAAACGAGAGAGAGAGAGAGAGAATAAAATTTTTTCATTGAGTCTTCATCAAGTCTTCGTTTCCGAGAAAATCGAATTTGAAGATTCATCGAGTATACTCTGTATATGGATTATGAGCACGGTGCAACGAATTTGGTTTTTCTTATGCGGACTCTAAAATCTTTCCAACGCGTTATATAGTGTTTACTTAGTTTATCATAGTTCTATGCCTACTGGTCGTAATTTTTTCGCCGCGTTGTACTTTCAATAGTATGTTACAGTAAACACAATTCATGTGGATAATCCTATAGTTACCTTGATACAACTTAAGCATGAGTTATGCAGGGTCCAACGTTCAATGTCGTAACTTATCTCGGAGCCTCGTACTCGTTGACCCGTTCCATTGCTTTTTACATTTATCCTATATACATATGTTCGTATCTGTGTCGATGAATTTGACTCTTGGAGATCGTAGGACGATCGCGAAATCATGCAGTAATTATTAAGCAAAGATAGGCAAACTTTTCTACAATTTATATAAGGTCTATTTGTTTTTGTTGTAATGTACTGAATTCAAGAAGTACCGATTCTTTTTCTCATTGATATGTGGAGCAAGTTCAGTCCTACGTACGAAATTTCACGATATATTTATCAATTTCTTTTTCCTCTGTTTGATTTGAGATATTTATGAAACTATAATATCAAAAATATCGAAGAAGTATTTCAATACATACCATGATTTTTCGTATTTGATACACGTGTGTATTATTTGTTTTAGATATCTTCGAAGTTGATAAAAAGATAGTAGTATCAGAAAAACAGTCAGAAATAAGTTTGATAAAATGATGGTAGTTTGTCCAGAAAGATATTTTGTTCTCTTACAAAAAGTATTTAAAAAACGAATTTGTTCATAAATAACAGATGTGAATCGTTGATTCATGAATAAATATTATAAATTATTAGCCACGTATTAATTACAATAGTGTTCATAATTTTTGTCGTTTTATTATTGCATAATTGATTTGTGATATCGTGTTCCCATTTCCTTCTTTCTATTTATGAATTTTGTTATGTAATGGGTAGTAGAGTTGAAGCTAAGAATAATAGAAGATAGTGAAATAGAAGAAATAGATGATTTTTTTCGAGATTAATATTATATCTGATTTGCTATATGTGTTTCTGAATGATATCGAGACATAATGGACTAAAATATTCGAAAGAAAAAAAAGGAAAATTCCAAAGCACAATTATACCTCTTAAGCATTGTTATTCAAAAGCCTCTTCTTTACGTCATATAGTTACATGAGAAAAAAAACATCAATAATTTCGTAAATTCCGAGGGACCTTGGAAAATATTTTCGTAGATGGTTTTATTTAAATCGTGCACTCTATATGTTCAGAATTGCCATTCCTCCTTTATCCTTCTTTCCCCCCCTTTAATCACACAACAGTCAAATTACTGACTTAGAGTTATCGTCTGGGAAATAGGGTTGTAACGCGATACGGTATGCTCCAATGGTCAGGCGCTAACCTTGGTGTAAACGACTCAGAAGCCTATCAATATCGAGTAGAATGAGAAATCGAAACATCCTGTTATAATGATGCCAGGCGAAAGCAAACATATTTTACTAATTTTCATTGTTACATTACCATTGTGTTCCAATTGATTCATTTGCTTCTTCCTCTGCATATTGTTAGGCACGTGGGTGCCATAATTAGAAATAATTCGTCGAATCATTTGGCACTTCCTTCTATCTCATTGTTTTTTTTTTTTTTTCGGTGTCAATAGCGATTCAACTTGATTGATCATCGATGTTATCGTGTTTATTTTCTAAGCATACTAAGATCATTCCGAGCGAAGTGTCGACGATGAAATATGAGACGTTGAAATCTGAAGGGGAAATAATATAATTCCCGCATTTCATTGATAAAGTTATTTTCATCACATTTGATAGAAATCGGTTTCTTGCTCGTTTACATAATTTGACCTAATACCAGAGGATGCCAGCCATTAGAGCTTCGAACGATCGAGCAGATTTGTGGCTCGTAAGCGATCAAGGGATACATGAACGCTTCCCAGACAGGAAGCTGACCAATAGGAACGTTCTAATTTGAATCTGCACGTGCATGATTCGTGAACGCGAAGTTTCATCTTTCGCGATAAAAAATTTTCTTATAATTGTCATGTAGATAGAGAAACAATAACATACTACGTACACCTGCCTTTAGCTCTAGTTTCTATTTTGTAAATAAATTGTCCCTCACCTTACGTGTTTATGATCTAATGGAAAAAGAAGACATTCGCTGCAACGGATTGTTAGAAAGAGAATTGGAGTATTGAAATTGAAATATAATGTAATATCTTCGTCTGGCTTTGAATACAAATTCGTGCATCTTGCTCTTTATAACAATTAGGTTCTGCAATTTCTTGTAAAAAGGAATTGAAATATTTATAGCACCGTGATGAATAATTTGGTTCTTAAATATTTAGATTTTGTTTATTCACATTATTTAGTAATATGTTTACGTAATTTTTAATTAATTCCCAATGGAGTAATGTGTTTCCTAATTTCTATAGGATCTATTGAATTTACGGAATTTTCACATTCATTATGAAACAATTTGTCATTTTGACTCCGTTAAGACTTTAAGTTTTTACTAGATGATTGCAGCAATAAGCTTAGTTTATGGTGCATATTAAACTTTTTCCAAGGTGATTATGTTGTATAAGGTTGCAAAACCTTAAATTACCCTTTGAAGACAACAATATTTCTCATATTGCATAGAAATAATTTATTTTATAAAAGTATTTTAATATTCATTACTTATTTCAGTCGCTTATATTAGTATTGAATAGTAGTAGCAATGTACGTTAAACAAAATTGATAATGCGTTACTAGAAACGTGTTTATCTAGCATTTTTTGTTCTGTTGTTTAAATATTTAGTTCTATCTCGTACAATGTAATACAAGATTAATGAGTATAATTTTATTATTAAAGTCCGATTATATACTACAATGTTTTATAAGAGTACAAGTTAATCAGTATTTATCAGTATGAAATAGATAAAACAGAAGATTAGAGTCACATATAGGAACTTTGATACGAATAAAGAAATATACAAGAATTAATGGAAAAATTGAAGAGTTTATGACTCTTGTTCAAGGTCCAAATTGGATTGCTTAAACTATTAGGTGTACACATACACGTATATACATACGTAAATCGCGCTTGCTTGATCGCTCAGTGACCCCGTTATCTATTTTCAAAGATCGAACTTTGTATTATGATGTTTCTGACTTACGTATATGCAGTTTGTTCTTCAACATTGTTGCATCAATTATTCCAACGCTCTTTGCATCATTTTATAATTTTTTGAAAGTGAAAACGACATTTTTGTTTTAAGCCTGTTGAAATAGTAATTGTACTATTAAATGAAGATCATAAAAACATAAATGAATGTCGGAAAATTCAGATTTTAATACAAATTATCATATATAATTTTGTTAATGATTTAATAATTTTTTTAGAAGAAAAGATAGATAATTGAGTGTAAAACATTATCGCTCAAATTATTTTAAATCACGAAATGTTTACTTCAATTATTTGCACGAGTTATTTCAATTTCGTAATGTCCTTTAATTTGACACGTCAACGTTTATGATGTTTCAATTTTTGTGACATACATTTTCGTTATGAATCGGCACGTGGCGAGTGTATGATAAAGTGCACTTAACCAAATTACTTGCTACACAGAACGGACTGTGTAAGACTTCAAGTGAATTCAATGTCATCTTAATAGTCTTTCATAGCCAATATAAAGTACTCATAATGGAGCAAGTGCTTAAAATAAATAATTTCTCTGTGTATAAAATTGAGGTATTTCATTAAATCGGAACTCGCGGGAACAGTGGCTCACTGTGTGAGATTTTTATAAATAGGAAAGATTAATCTATGATGGAAAAATATTGGAAACGATATAGACAATCATTTTCCATCAATCCAGATACTAGACTATTAGGATGACATTGACTACAGCTGAAAATTGGAAAGGTTGGAAGAACAAAATTCATATGATTTTCCTTTATCAGTTATGATTAATAGCTGCTTGTCTGAATAAACGTTGGCTAAACATACAAGAAGATATCACATGTTGTATCTATTGTATGTGTATTTGAACATTTCATTTTTCTTTGTTTCTTTTTTTGTTTCTCATTCAAGAACTCGTACAAAATATTAGTTGCGATTGTTTCAAAGTACCTATACTTATCAAATGTTCAAGGTTTGTTATCAAATACTAGTAGGTCATCGATCATGATTCTATTATGGTTGACACGATGATAGCTGCAACAAACAGTCTCGTAGACTTAAAAACCGAGAAAAATCGGTTTCCGTGTTCCGAGAACGATTTTGATGTTGCCGAGTATTTTGACGCTAGTACTAAAGAGAGAAAGAACGTGTGCTTCTCTAAAACATCATTAACCACATCGATTTTGCCAATGGTTTTTCTTGCAGTGTCATTAATCCGCATCAAAGCAACTTCCGTTAAAGTACCGGAGGTACAATATCTTTTGGGAATAAAGGTGCCCAGATACTGATTCATCATGATCGTGGACGACAAACCGTGAGTCGTAGTAGTGTATTGAAAACAATACAGAAGAAAATAATGTTTTCCTTTTTATTACTATTTTTCCGTCTATTATGAACACTTCTTTAGCCTATGCATGTATGCACACTCTGTCTGTAGATTTACAATTGCATTCTCACTTCTTGCATCTATAAAATATAACATGTAATTAGCAAGCTTCTTTGAATTTTATATTATAATATTGTTTGAAATGTTTATTAACGTAGTGTATTTTTAATGTAATGTAGCATGAAGTACTATTTATCTCTATTGATTTCTATTAATATATCTATGTTATTTGTGGTAATAGATAGAAATGTAAACACATAATGCTCTTCAAAAACACAATACGTCTATTAGTTTCTTAACTGATTGTTAGTTAAAGAAGTACTAGATTGTTGATTCTTATGCTTTTATAAGAAATCTCAAAATGCAAAAATATACAGAATGCGTATAATATATAAAAATATATAAATTACTTGCTGTATATGTTACTTATTTATGTTTCTTCACTTGTATTGAAAATATGCAATATTCATAAATGAGCAGTAGTTTGTTTCCTTATATTTTTTTTTTCTTTTTAAATTGTTGTTGCATAATTGTACGCTCCTTGATTTTTGCAATTATGTAATTTATGCTCATTTGTAATTTCCCATGAAAATAAAGCATTATATAGAAAAGTGATAAGTTTCTTGTACGTAATGCCCTTCAGATATATAATAATATTAGAAACGAGTAATTTTATTTTGTTTTGTATAAAAACCTAGTTATAAAATGTTATATAAATGATCGAACTTAGGAAGTCAGACGTAGAGTATATAAATTAGTCATTAAGACACAAATGATTGCAAACATGTAAATGACCAGAAATTAATGTCCTATCCGTAACTACATATGCATATTTCTGTCTAAATACACAATACAAAACTGTGACAGCTTATATGTTTATTTCTTCTTCGACGCCATGTCTATTTCTGGCATTTACTATTATTTTTATTATTACTATTTCTCAATTTTTAAATTTTAACACAATAAAATAATTATTCTATAGATTTGAAAAATCCTCCTTAACACAATAAAATAATTATTCTATAAATTTTATAAAATCCTCCATTACTTTTCAATAGTCAAATTTATTTCCTTTTTCTTTTTTTAAATTATTTACAGTCGTATGAACCAATATTATCAGCATGTTATCAATTATTGGAATTTAAATATTGGAATTATAAATTATTGGAATTAATTTCTTTTTGCGAGGAAACGCAAACGATAAATTCAAATGATAAATTCAAATGGTTTATCGTAGCAAGAACTGTGTAATTAGTTTTATTTAGCTGTATCATGTTATTAAATTCTTAGAAGATACATAACGATACGAACCTTGATCTCGCACTCTGCTCTTTCAATTAAATATTAATACGTGGTAGAATCTATGGAGAGAGAACATGCTCTTCGCTTGGAATTTCGGATAACAAAAAGGACTATGCCGAGTCCGTTGGTAGCCGCATCTGTCGCGAGTCAACGCCGTTCAAAGTCCGCGAAGATATTCGTACTTGTCGCCAAATTATAGTCACGCCACGCTTTCAATTGTGTTCGTGTATCTTGGCATACTATATATAGGGTGTCGCGTGGCACATTCTGTCTATTGTTTCGAGACGGTGCAAAACGGTTATGAACAGCGATTGAATCATTTTAGGTAGTTTAATTTTTTTTGCAGTACCACTACACGAATGTATGTGCTGTTGCGATTTCAAACTATAACTTCGTTTCTTTTCTCTTTTATCCTCATAAATAAAGAACGCATTGCTCTTCTTTTCCTGTTGTAAATTTGAATAATTGTTACACTATTTTTAGTAATTGTAATAAATCTAAGTAACATTTTGAATATCAAAATTAGATTTGTTGGAAAAATTTTGAATATCAAACAAGTTATTTGAATTGAGTAATTGAAACATCCTATATGATGGAACGCGTAGAATGATACAGCCATAGGACAAAAATGGCGAAACTGCGAACATCAATATTATTATTATTACCTTGTACGAAAGTAAAAATTATGACGTGACTAATAAGTTAATATTGATGCAAATATTAGATATTTCTACTAATAATATCCAGAATTTATTAAATTCAACCAATAGTAATTAATTATTTAACAAATAATAAAATTAACCCAATAATAATACTGTAATTTGTATTACAATTAAAAACAGCGTAAAAATAAAGCAGCTACGCTAAAATGTAGATCAGGGACTCTTAACTTAGTTGTAGAACTGAATCTAATTCACATCTTTTCCCTATTAATATAATGTAAGAATGAAAGTAGTATTTTCAACAATTTTTATATTCAGATTTACAATATTCAGTATTTTCAATATTTTTTATACGTATTCAGATAATCCCAGGTATTTTCGAAACATTACTACCAAATGTATATAATTTAAAATTCTTTTAGAAGATTAAATAAGCTGTTCAAAGTTTAAAAAAATATTTTTCGATTTTTTATCCTTCCTTTTTTGCTTTACATCTTCCTTTCGCTAGGTATAGTATTTTATATAAACAGCTGCTATTTTTAAAATCTTTTTTTCTGCTTTTACGTCTTTCCTTTGCTCGCTGATTCTTTTTTCACTATTTATTCACTGATCGAAAGTAAATCTGCCATAATATACTACCGTGCTGCATGGCGCTGTTGCGTTTATCTGTTACATCACATGATCGCGCAATCTATACGCACTATTTTTGCTCAATGCATTTTGTACTCTGTTTTTATTTAAGTTTTGAGGTCATTTGATCATTTGCAAGAATATCGAAGTTAACATACAAGTTTCATTGAAAAAAGGATTCAAAAAAAAGAATTGAAAAAAAGAGATGAACAGTTTTTGATTATTATTGAAGATAAGATAAAACAGGAAAACAATGCCATTATATCCATTCATATGGGAAGGTTATTTGATTTTACCGGCGTATGCACATATTTACTTCACCGACGGTCGGTGTTGTTAATCCTCAGCTGATAAAGTAGAATGTTGATTAGATAATTATTACAAAAATCGATTAAATTAGAATTGGAAGGAAAAATAAGGAATTTATTTCCTTGTTATTTAATAAAGTGATTTAAACATACATATTTTGTGAATTATAAATGAAATTATCATCATGATTCTAATTTATCGTTTTTATCAGTTGGGGGTTAAAGAGTTAATTATATGAATAATCTTTAATTTCGTTTGTTTTGCTTCGATGTCCAATATATTTTAAATAAAATCTTTATTTTTTCAAGCTGTTCTAAATATACTGCATTTGAATGATCCAGCCTTGAACAGAATACATATTAAGTTTGATGCCAAACGTGAAGAATGAGTAATTGTTAAATTTATGAGCTTTAGTATGAAAGTATTCCAGATTTAGATATGTGTTTTTTTTTTTTTTTTACGATGCATTACATTCATCCTGTATTTCTCCTTTTAAAGTAACATTTAGAGAGTTAGAAATATTGATACTTTTCTTTAGGAGCTTTGTAATATTGAATTTGCAATGTGATTAATTCTATTTGATATATCACGTTAATATTTGTTTTTATTTACTAATACTGGTAGTAATTAACAGCGTACCATCCATATACGAATATTCATACCATACTCTTTAATACTAATATTGACATTGGCTCTATATCCTGCAATACAGATAATACAATACTCTATAGCCTTGACAATAACATCTTCTTATGCAGGAAATTTCACAAATTAAAATTGGCATGGCATTACAACATTTTCAAACTTTCATATTTATATATTTCACGTTCAAAATGATGTCTGAATTGATCTCAACTTTTTTACATTTCTGATAAAAAAATCTCTGTACATACATATACATGTATATACATATATCTGCATTTACAATATATAACATCTAATCTGCATTTTTCGAACATTAATTTCTTCATTGCAATCACGTACTGACATATAAAAAGATTATATAAATCATAATCTCATATTATCATTATAGAATTAATGGCAGAAACTTACCTTACATAATTCTCGAAGCAAACGTTCTCTTAGATTATCAGTTTCAAACGATGACGAAGCTTTTCTTTGAAGGACGCTGTTTATAGTTGAAGAGATCCTTTTCATTAGGAGGGATATCTCTCAAGAACACCAATACTAAATAAGATATTTCTTGACATTTCGTTTCCCTTTTAGGGAGATGGAAAGCTTTTGGGTCATCAGCGCGATCACCGCGATCAAGGCGATTTCGTACGTGTACGATCTACTAACATTTCCGGTATGGCTCGTGCTTCAACGGCCTTGGGAGAAGAGGAAGGCCTCGCGAAGGATCAAGGCTCGACCTATCGCCAAGGATGAGCACGGTATTACGTATAGGAGCGTGGACCCACCAGGAGAGATGCGGATCAACCTTGAACGTGAAAATATCGATACGCTCGAGAAGGTGATGGGTTGGATCACTAAAAAACACGGTGATAAGAAATGCGTCGGTACGAGAGAGATACTTGCCGAGGAAGACGAGGTTCAACCAAATGGTCGAATATTTAAAAAGGTAAAGCAAGGAGCCGCTGTTCTGTTGTAATTATGACAGGTAACATGTAAAATTTATTTCGTCATCGAGATGTTCTTTTACGATGCATTTCTCTTCAATTCTTACCTCTAAGATATTTCCAAAATGGATATTCGAATTGGAAGTTCATTTCAGGCTACAATGTATTGCGAATAAATGTTAATTTTACGAATCAACTTGATGGTGAATTATTTTGTTACAGTATAAAATGGGAGAGTACAAATGGAAAAGCTACACGGACGTGGATAGGCTAACGACATCCTTTAGTCGAGGCTTAAGAGAATTTAATCTTACGGCGCGTAAAAACATCGTCATCTTCGCAGAGACTAGGGAGGAATGGATGATAGCAGCTTATGGTTGCTTTAAACAGAATTTGACTGTAGTCACGATTTATGCGACTTTAGGCGAGGAAGCTATTGCTCATGGAATCAATGAAACAGAGGTCGATACCGTGATCACTAGTCACGACTTGTTGCCAAAGTTTAAACGACTTCTTAATGTGTTACCTCAAATTAAAACTATCGTTTACATGGAAGATCAGTTGGTACCTACTGACACAACTGGTTATAAAGTGAGTACCTTGATTCAAATTCTATAGATATGTGATATAGAATCTAGACTTTAAAGACGTATCATTACATTTATCGAGGAATTATATCTTATATAACATGTATGATATGAATAAAATAATAGATCTGTAATAAAATAACTAAAGAATAAAATATAGATGTAAGATATAGATCATTTCAATATTGAGATTGTGTACATTTTATATATATAATTATGATACGATATGATATGGTATACATAATTGTCATATGACATAGAAACCTTTTTTGATACATTTTAGTCTGGTGTTAGGCTCCTACCATTCTCTGATATAATCAAGACGGGTAACACTTCTTCTGCATCACAATTCCCGCCAAAAAGTTCTGACACTGCAATCATAATGTATACATCTGGATCGACCGGAGTACCGAAAGGTGTACTTTTGTCACATTTGAACGTGGTTTCTGTGATGAAGGCGTTTGTTGATGTCGTTGAAATTAGACCAGATGATGTGTTTCTTGGATTCTTACCTTTGGCTCATGTATTTGAACTTCTTGCTGAGAGTGTGTGCCTTTTAAGCGGCGTGCCTATCGGCTACAGTTCGCCTCTTACTATGATTGATTCAAGTAGCAAAATTCAAAGAGGGTCCAAAGGGGATGCATCTGTTTTGCGTCCGACTTGTGTAACTTCTGTGCCAGTAAGTTTCAAAAATTATATCACATTGAAACAGAAGCGTTGAATAACTTTGTTTTTCTTTGTCTTCTACAGCTTATTCTGGATCGTATCTCCAAAGGTATCAACGAAAAGGTAAAGAAATCGGGACCACTGAGTCGGACGCTATTTAGATTTGCCTACGAGTATAAATTGAAATGGTATAAACGTGGTTATGATACGCCTTTCTGTAATAAATACATTTTTGGAGCTGCAAGGCAAGTTCTTGGTGGAAGGGTTAGGCTTATTCTTTGTGGTGGTGCTCCTTTGACTCCCGACACTCAAACTCAGGTTAAAATTTGCCTCTGTGTCACTTTGACTCAAGGATATGGCCTCACCGAAACAACTTCGTGTGCTACAGTTATGGACAGTACGTGATTTTTCTTTCCTTCTTCTTCTTATTAAATTACATTTCGTTTAATGTGTTAAACTGTACGACGTTTTATTTTTAGAGCACGATAGAAGTACGGGAAGAGTAGGAGGACCAACTACAATTTGTGATATTCGTTTAGAAAATTGGGAGGAAGCTGGTTACAGAGTTACGGATACCCCATATCCCAGGGGAGAAATCGTAATTGGTGGTGTAAATGTTTCGGCTGGTTACTATAAACTACCAGAAAAAACAAAAGAAGACTTTTTCCAAGAAGATGGAAAACAGTGGTTCAGAACCGGTGATATTGGAGAAATTCACGAAGACGGTTGTATACAAATTATTGGTATGTTTTAATTTCAATGCTATTATATGTTTCACAGAGAAAATATTTTGGTACATGTTTTATCAGATTTTTTATCTATTTTCACAGATCGAAAGAAAGATCTGGTTAAATTACAACTTGGTGAATATGTTTCTTTGGGCAAAGTCGAAGCAGAATTAAAAACCTGTCCCGTTGTAGAGAACATCTGTGTTTATGGAGATTCCCATAAGTCTTACACCGTGGCATTAGTAGTACCTAACCAATACTATTTAGAACAGATTGCCAATGACTTAGGTATCACTAACAAGAGTTTAGAAGAACTTTGTGATAATCCAGAGATAGAAAAAACAGTGTTGCAACAGTTGGTAGAGCAAGCCAAAAAATGTAAAAATATTTGACAAATATAATATTTTGTAAAATTTTTGGAATTTTTTTAACAATGTTTAAGTAATTTTTATTTTATAATACAGGTAATCTCCAAAGGTTTGAAATACCTGGTGCTGTGAAATTGTGTGCAGAACAATGGTCACCCGATATGGGTTTGGTAACAGCAGCATTCAAGCTGAAGAGGAAAGCAGTGCAAGAACGGTATCAACACGAAATCAATAGGATGTATGCCTCGTGATGAGAAGACGTTCGCAAGAAGTGTAATAGGTGAAGTGATATCGATATTCAAGCTTTCTAATTTAGCAAAACTTCGATATTTTTCGCGAGAATTTTGCGAAATGTGATCGAATGTTAATTAAGAACTTCAGATTTGAAAATGTGTATTTTCTCTGTTCTCCTTGCTGGAAAAGACTTTAATACCAAAAAGTCTACTTACAACATAGTTAAACGTATATAAAAAAAAAAAATTGATATATGAAGAACTTTTATCTGCTGGTGAATATTTTATTAGTCAATTTTTAGGGTTTCGTTCGAGGCGAGAAATGAGTTTGATCTTCAGTGGTGTGAGTATATAAAGAGCGTCTTGTAACATAATCGTGATGCAAGGTATGAGTGATACAAAGTGCGGGTGTTTATTCCGTGAAGGAGAAAGGAAATCGTCATTTTTCGTCCTACATTTAGTTATCTTAATAGTGTACTTTCTTGTAACAATTCTCGGACCTCGCAAAAAATCAATCACTAATTAATACTTCAATATAAGTTCATAATTTCAATATATAAGTTCATAACTCGAACGGTGTACTTATTTTAAGTATTATTTGGAATCGTCGAGTTTTATTCATCGCTCAGTTAATTACTTTGTGTATTAAAGTATGATTGTACATATAGAGAAATTAAATGAAGTGATTAATTATTCTTTTACTTGATGTTGAAGCGCGGTGTATGCTAGATTTGCTTCGGTATGTTTGTGTTTGATTTGATTCCTGAACTTCAGTTAAGATTCTCAAATGGAAATGTTCTTCGTCAAATATTGTAAAATACTTGCAGATAATGTTCTTGTTCACTGTCTTAAATTATTATTATGTCAAAGCATCACAAAAAGATTTTCTCTTCTTTTTCTCTTATGCACCTTTATGTGTATGCATGTGTTGGTACGTGTATGCGTGTTTATTTTTACGTATGCTTGTATGCACATATGAGCGAGGAAATTAGAATCTAATGTATGTGAGTTTATTAAAAAAAAAAAGAAAAAAATGAAGAAAATGGTGTTCACAAAGGGAAAATTATTCTATTAATTTTTTGTAGTCTTCCCATTTATTGTAATGTGTCAATACTTTGAAAAACATAAATAGTTGAAAGTTGGATTCTTTTGTTATTTAAGTTTCGTAGGCATTGGGTCTATAATTCAAGCGTTTGATTCTCAAGTCATGTTAGTTCGCACGAATTTCATTCGCGAGTTAGTAGTCTTCCTATGATATCCGGCGTTATACATGATATTAGCCTTAGCAATAGCATTATCTTCTCTAATGCTTCTTACCGAATATGGTTGATATGCGTATATCTTAATCAATGAACGCTTATGTTCCACATAAATTTTTATGTTTTTGTCTTCATTGAAATTTTCATACAAGAACGGCGCATTGAACAGGGATTTTGTATTATATTATATGACATCGTGTTGATTGCGGATTTTAAATGTTTAGTATTCAAGTTGATTCGCAATTATGTAAGAAGAGAAAGACGATAAGAAGAGAACGATAGCTCACTCTTCTTTTCCAGTTGTATTAAGAGTTCCTGCGATATAGTTGAACACGTGTTACAAATTGTTACGAGTCCTTGCTAATTTGCATAAATTATTGAAAGCTGTACAATATTAGATAGGAGATTACCAATTGTTTGGATATAATCATATCATCAATATTTATTATTATTATTATTCTTATTATCATCATTATTAATTATAATTATGGAGGCAGAAATAAATGTACAGATCTATAGTACACTTACATGGTATTATTGTGATTCTTTTGTTTTTCTTTCTAATTTATGATCAACGCAAGCGATATGTATATTTATATATTTCACAGTTTTCATTTTTTTATATATTTCATAACGTCGACAATAATCTAATCTTATCGTACAAATGTTGAAAAAATTAATAGAATAAAACTAATGAGCAGAATTCTCACTGTCCCTTTTAGGTCCATTCATTTTCTGTGCTGTATTTATTTCAAAACTGTTAAAGGAAGATATACAATGTTTTAATTTTGTTTCTTATTAATTAAAAGATTTTGTTTCTTATTAATTAATTCTGTTTAATAATGACAGAAGCGTGTAACGTGTTCAAATGAATGGCGCCATTTTTTGAATTTACCGCCAGATGGCGCGTTCATAATTGTGAGTTTCCTGTTGTCATCGATTTCTTATTCGTGGATCGTGCGTTTCAATTTGAAAAATTCACGAGTGTTCGCCGGTCTTTTTACATTTCGCAAAAACAGTTTTTCTCTCGGAGAAAACGGGTTTATTTAACGGAAAATGCGTGAGTGTATCGTAACAGTGTATCGCAAGTGCGGGAAAGAAATGCGGGAAGGAAAATGATCGCGTCGTGCATCTCTTTGGTAAGTTTGTTTAACGAACTTTTTTTTCAAATAATCGTTGTCGCCATTTGATTTTCTCCTATCATCACGAAAACTGGTTAGAAAGGGGGAAAAAAAAAAAAAAAAGGAAACATTCGTTCCAAGACATTTCTTTAATCGTTTATTTGTTACAAATGCAGAAGAAATAATATATCATAATACATAGAGCAATCTATCAAGTTGGTCATTGCAATAGACATTTTAATATATCGAACCATACCTCTCGATATTGATAAATTTCTCTCCTTCTCCGTTTCCTCGCGTAAAACAGCATCTACTTTCAATAGAAGTACAAGTTTATTTCCTAAACAGACCTTATCACGAGCAGGTCGTGTAACATTCATAAAATCTCTAAAATCTGTCGTTCGCGACGAGATGTCGCACGCCATCGTAAAAAACGTCTAAATTTCACGGTGCACGAAATGCACGCGCGAGGAACATCAAAAACTCCGCCATATTGTGTATGTACAAGCCTCGGCTCGATCAATTTGTTTGTTTATCAAGTTTGACACAATTGAAATATCTTATCTGTTAAACGTTAAAATACACTTGCACGTTGTCGTTTGCACAATTGGAGGAAGCGATTTTATTGATTTTTCTTAACTAGACTGCACTCCAAACGAACAATAACAACAATATTTACGATGGAAGAGATGGGATATTTACGATGGATCGAGATAATACAAGAGGCTTGTACATATTCCCATGTCGCTCGTGTTCGCACCCGTTACCTACACAATAGATTTTATATCCACGTTTCAACAATGTATAATAATAAGTACTTGTTATTCTACGAATACGGTTGTTTTCTAAAGGCCGTACACAATGAAATCGAGACCCTGGTATAATAATTTCAGTTCTCTGGAAGTATATTCTAGAGTTTCTTTGGTCAGAATCCTTACGTTGTACGTGTTAATTGTTACATTTGAGACCCTTTGTACACTTGACGCTTGCGTAGTTGAGAAATTCTCTTTCAAGAAGTTGTCAGGGTTAATTTCTTTCTATCGTATCCGATAAACGCGTTTAGAACTCAACATTTTAAAAAGATGTCTTGCAGGCAGAGGTAAAATTCCAAGCAAATTATTTCCAAAGTATCGAACAGTTCAGAGAAGTTTGAGTTGTACGCTTGAGTTGTATGAAATTTTTTTTTTTGAAAATGCTTCATTGAAGCTTTCTTTTCCTTCTCGCGATTCGTATTTTATTTATTTCCAGTGGGGTTTTTGTGGACTTACATTTATTACAAACACCGTGCCATTTATTATATAGGTATAAATTTCGAATGTATTATTATTATTGTAATAAAAAAATTAATAAAATATACTTTCGTTCGAGTTAATCTAGTAGAATTAGTAGTACAATTACGGGAATATTCGTCTAAACATTTTAACTCTTACCTGGCATCATCTATCGTTGAGAATGTAAAATAGAAAATGAAATTAAATGCTCTACAATTGTCTATAAATCCAACGATGCTACTAACAATAAGATAAAAAAGTCTTGTCCATTATCTTAAGTAGCAAAATTGATTTTCAATTTTTTCATTAAAAATCTGGATCAGAGGAAGCTCGTACAACTTTTTTGTACAACGTTCGATACGTTTGGAAATGATCGCTCAGAATGGAAAGTAAAACGATCCTCAGAGGCAGAGCGTCTCAGTTCGTTACAATCGATGCTTCATTGTAGTTCAATAATAGTTTAGATCAGACACTTCTACTTCAGAACACATTAATCGAAGTATTAAAGAAATGTTTCGCAGACAGGCCTTCGTTAATTTCTCTCGGTGTTCATCTTCCGCAAATAACTGTTTAATTAACTGTAGATAACTATCGGAGAAAGAATGACGAAAAGTTTGCAAATGTTACAAAACATAGCAAATTATCAGTGTCCAATTAAAGCCGAGAAACAAATTTTAAGGCCACAGTTCAATAAAAACTCTCTGATAAGAGTGCGAAATATTTTCAAAACATTGAGTACGAGGATGTCACAAAGAGGGGAAGGAGAAACAATTAACACCGTGAATGAAAACGAAATGACTGTTTTCATTTCCAAAACAAAACAAAAAGGAGAAAGGGAAAACCTTATAAAAATTGCACGTTTAGAACATCGCGTTGTTGGAATTGCAATCCCTCGTCATTTTCTATCGCTAGTACCGTTATTTCCGGTCTACAGTCGGTGCTTTTATAATGAGATCAAATTGAACGGGTTGGCCCGCTGTGTTCCTTGAGAGGGAGGAGGGGAATTAATAAATACCTTTGCAGATGTTCGCGGTAAAACACGACGATTTAGTAGACTTTCAACCTACGTGTTTCGTATACACACATACACGCGTGTCGCCTAATATCTCATTAGCAATGCAACATCGTGGCACATCGAGAGATGTGCTATACTTTTTTTTTTTTATCGCATCCGCGTTATGTGCTCTCGCGCTTTCATGTACACGTTTCACGCGTGCAAGAGCACGCCTGCATGAATTTCGGCTCAACGTTCGATATTACGTTCTTTCGATTTGCAACTTTTTTTCTTTTTCTTTGTTAAATACAAGCTTACCTACGTATTCCCTATTTTCGTGGGAAAGTTAATTATGCGCCTGCATTTCGTTCTAATTGAAAAATTTTCCACAAAAGTTTCTGCGCTTTTTGGAGTGCGATGATTTTTCAAATATGTACGTCTTCATTTTTATTTATATTCACGTGTTTTTTTTTTTTTTTTAAACTTTTTCTCGCTTATATCCGTGTTTCTTTCTGCGATTTGGAAGTTCTCCAAATATCCTCATTTTTTTTGTCTGTGTCACGTATGTAATCAGACGCATGTACGTGTAACAAAATTCCGTATCAGCGTTTCATTTTTTTCTAATTTGAGAGTTATTTTACTAATTAAGAGAGTTCGTTCATATCGCTGCCCATGCGTTTGAAACGAAGTGAAGGAACTAACAGCTGAATGAAACTGTCAATTTGTCAAATACAGGCATGCCCGTGCGTTTTCCAAAATTTTCTTCCCCTCATTAATACTAACGTGTCTATTAGTCGAGTTTCATCCGTTCCTCGATTCTAGACCCGTAAGTTTCGAAGTCGACGATATTTACAGAACATCCACAGTTACGATTAATACTAGCTAATAATACTTCATCAACTAATCCAAATCGTCCCAATGTATATATGTACAGAGGTCTCCGTGCAAACTTAGCTGAAATATTATACCGATAATTCAGTGGTATTAGCATTTCAAGATGTAATTTGCCGATTATCGTTGAATTTATTTTGACAAGCAAGGAAATATCGTACTAATATATAATTCGCGTACAAAATCTTTTCAACAAAACTGCTCTAGCATACTGTAATTCGATACACTTTGGAAAAACCTTTGTCAAACTCGATATTATATTAATACATCGCACAAACGTCATAATAGTTATATATTATACAAGTTGTAAAAGTTTTCAAAAATGTATCAAATTACGATGTACGAAGTTCAAACATGCACCTGTACATACGTTATAATGTAATGAACATTATAATCTGACGCGTTCCTGCAAGCTTCGAGCTTCCGTTAATTCCTCTTTCGCGCTGCTTTTAATCGTCAATCCC
Source organism: Frieseomelitta varia (assembly GCF_011392965.1). Taxonomy (NCBI): domain Eukaryota; kingdom Metazoa; phylum Arthropoda; class Insecta; order Hymenoptera; family Apidae; genus Frieseomelitta; species Frieseomelitta varia. Next base: position 697,670 of record NW_025110114.1, on the reverse strand, counting down.
GAGAGCTAAATTTGCATGGAAATTTTCGCGGCGCGCTCTGCACATAATAGCGAACGATTTCCACGAAAACACGGTTACACAAGGGCAATGTAAACGCTTGTTGTAGCTTATTCGTTAAAATCCCTAATTCAATTTGAAATTTCAAGGAAAGAGGTGTGATTGGAGGAACAGGTGACAGTAAATTGTGCGTCCAGTTTTCTTCGTTCCCTTCTTTATCACCAAGATTTGCTGATCAGTCACACCGACTTTCGACGAACATGATCAAAAATTTTTTCGAGAGACGTCCCCGCAAATACAAGACATCGATATCCTAACACGGAACGCTACTTTAGAATTGAAATTACATTCGTTCGTTGATGTCGTTTCTACGTGTTCCCAAAATTCTCAATCCGTCGACCTTTCTTTCTTCCTTGCCTCTCTCTTTTTTTCTTCTTTCAAGTTTTCTTTCTTCTACTACTGATAAACATACGGAAGTCGACGCAGAGAGTATAGTATTCGCGCGTGTGGTTTCTTTTTTTTCTTTGCTTCTTTCTTTTCAAATTCGAAACATCCGACGATCGATCACTCGATTTAATCCTCTTATAGTTTACGAGATACTCCTTCGCGCAGGATTAACCGAAAGCTCGTGATTCGTCGCTACTTTGTACGAAAAGCCTTGGCTTAAGTTCAGAGAGATCTCCGTGCGTGATTTCTCGATCAATTATCGCCGAAAGATTATCCAAAAACGAAATATGAATTTTTACATTGCGAAGTCTTCCTCGGAAACTATTCGCTACGAATCTTTCGGTGAAAATTACACAGGGTGGGCGAAAAATCGTAGTACAAAAATTATTAATAATTAAAAGAAATATAAATATGATAGATGATAAAGATGAAACTGAATAATATAAAATTCTAATTATTTTTGTTGAATCTAATTATTAAAATTACTGAAAATTCATAAATAATTCATTTTATTATAAAATTATTTATTATTAATAATAAAATTATACATAAATATATTAAAAAAAATTACATTTTATTATTTCTATTTTATTTAATTCTACGTAAAAAGATAAGGAAAAAATGTGGTACGCAATTTTTTTCATCCGTGGCTTCGTTTTCGAGAAAATCGAATCTGAATTATTTTAATGTTATACAAGTATTTTATTGTTACACAAGTTTATTGTTATACTGTTTATTTTATTGTTGTACAAGTACTGTTAGAAATGTTGTCCTCGTTGTTGCATACATAATTCTTCTCGACGAATTAAAGATGACTGAACGGATTGTAATGTATTATCATTTTTTACTTCTTCAAACACTCGAAGAATTTTTCGCTCTAGTTGCACAATGTTGTTAATATTTTCTTGTTGTACAATTACTGTTTATTTTATTGTTATACAATTAATTATTTTATTGTTATACAAGTACTGTTAGAAATGTTGTCCTCGTTGTTGCATACATAATTCTGCTCGACGAATTAAAGATGACTGAACGGATTGTAATGTATTATCATTTTTTACTTCTTCAAACACTCGAAGAATTTTTTGCTCTAGTTGCACAATGTTGTTAATATTTTCTTCTTTCGCATGTCTCCATAAGTTGAAGCCCAGGTCCGGAAACTTTGTCCTATCCGGAGTCCTATCCGGGACGAATGCTTTTTATTTAAAAAATTTATTCATTTAAATTTATATTTCCTACAGTATCCTACCGTTTAATCAATGTTTATAAACAATAGCACGTGCAGAGACAACCGGTAATAGATTTCGATTTTCTCGAAAACGAAGCCTCGGATGAAAAAATTGCGTACCAGATTTTCTCCTTACTCTTTTTTTTCTACGTCGAATTAACCCCTGGCCGGGGTTGCACTACGATTTTTCACCCGCCCTGTATATCCAGTGAATTGATACCAAGCTCGTAAGGTAGAATCCTCGGTCTTGGATCGATTGTCGCTGTTCTGTACGAGAAACACGCGCGTGAAAGGAGGATCGCCGGCAGCAGGAAGGAACTTAGGATTTTAATTTATACACAGCGGAGCATTTAGGTCCAGTTGGAATCTTTTGGAAAAAAGAATCTCACGATCGCGCGCTCGCCGATTTGGCCGAAATTTTCCATGCACAGACGGTGCGCGGTATGCATAATGCATCAAAGCGTAGGAAAATACCGTACGAAGTTTGTTGTTATAGCTGTGGAACTCGAATCCAAGATATTCCGGACTATGCTCGCTGTTTGACATAGTTTATCTCTCGAGAATTCTCTTCTTCATCTGCGTTTCCGTTCGACGTCAATTTGTTGTTCAGTTCTCTCATTTCTGGCAGTTTGGTTTCTGTTTTCAAAATACGCCCGACTCGAATGTATCATCTCTTTAAATTTTTGGAAAAAACGAAAGACACGGCTTCTTTTCGGTACACTGTGCGAAAGGATAATCAAATGAACGACGAAGAACGACTTCAGAAAGCTACTGAAATCACCAAGCGAGACTGAGAGTGAGATCAGTTTGTCTTGTTAAATACTTTGCACAGTGTCGCGTTGCTTTCTATTTAAAACTGTCTGAACCGGAGTTGATCGAACGAACGATACTGTTTCAAGTTTCTCTCTTCATCAAATCAAGTAGCTTTTACATAACGAAAGCATTAGAAAATACATCTGTTCTGATTTATCAAGAAATTGACACGTAAAGCTGTTTCTCTAACATTTTCCTTGTCCACTTTTGCGAGAAAATGTGGACAGAAAACAACGAACGACAATAATCCATCGAAAATCAGAAGTCAAACTGCTAACTAAATTAATTAACCCAACTCCTTTGATCTTATTGAATCAGAGATTAAACTTCTTTCACGTTCACTCAGAAACTAAGTTAATTAACTGACTATAAAGAAAAAAAAAAAAAAACAGCTCGCGGCTGACGGATAACGCGTTCCCAATAATTCAATAGACGAGGACGCGAGCGAAATTATGGAACGACCTAGTACCCGACGCGTGGCTGAGCTTAAATCAGACACACCGCCACGTTTGCTAGCAGCCGCGCGGGAAATATCAGCGAAATCGATGATCCGAATCTTCCCTCCCTCTCTCGCCACAAATTGACGTTCGCGCGCGTTCTCGTAAATGAGCAACGAGCTCGGGATTTCCACGGCCAGAAGAAGAGCCGAGAGCCCAAGTGAAGAGCAAACGCAAAACGTGGGAGCTGAAACGGTTGGCAGAGGAACCTCCAGTCGTAAATTCGACTGTCGCGTCTGTTGGCAAGAGGCAAGGTCTTGTTGAGAAATTGACGCGTGCGGAGGCGACCGTCTAGCGAGAACTTGGCAATTTATTACGATCGGTTTCTCTAATTCGGCGAGACTTTTCAACCTTGGACTGGCGTTGACTGTTGCCAGTTGTCGCCTGAAAAATCGTAGCTCGTAGGTCGTCTTCTTTTGGGAGGGAAGAATTGAACCCCTTTTGTTTCGCGAAGACATGAGAATGAATGGGAATGAAACGAGAAAACGAGGCGAAATTTTAGCCTTTCTGTCGACTGGCTGAGCGAAACTATCGAGGGACGGAACGATCTCGTAGAATTGGCGTGTTTTTCGATCGTACGGACCTTTAGCAGCGATTTGGAAAGACGAGAACGTTCGTTTATTTATCTTTGGCGTTCCCTCGAAACTGTTTCGACGATGTTAGACGTCGATTATGAAAATACCCTTCCACGTAATAAGAAAGAAGTTTCTAAGAAAAAGAATCGACTTTCTAGTCAATTAATTACACCATTATGAAATTTTTATTTATTGTACAAGCACGAAAAAAAAAATAAACTTCTTCGAGAATATAAAATTATCAACGTTTAGTAATTTTGGGAGAGGACATTATTTTGATGATATTAGTTGTGAATATACCCGATCTTTCCACGTAATAATAAAGGCGTACTTTCTAGTTAAATAGCGAAACTACTGTGAAATTATATTATTTCTATTAATTGCACACTATCGTTATTTAATTTGCAAGTATAAAAAAAAGAATAAGGGTGTAAAATTATCAACGTTTGGCAATAATTTGGAAAGATAAGGACACTCGTTTAGAAATATTTATCTCGATCTTTCTACATAATAATAAAGAGGTACTTTCTAGTTAAATAGCGAAACTACTATGAAATTATATTATTTCTATTAATTACATACTATCGTCATTTAATTTGCAAGTATAAAGAAAAGAATAAAGGTGTAAAATTATCAACGTTTGGCAATAATTTGAAAAGATAAGGACACTCGTTTAGAAATATTTATCTCGATCTTTCTACATAATAATAAAGGGGTACTTTCTAGTTAAATAGCGAAACTACTGTGAAATTATATTATTTCTATTAATTGCA
>NW_025110114.1:623235-691575 GCF_011392965.1 Frieseomelitta varia | reverse complement strand
TGCAAGTATAAAGAAAAGAATAAGGTTGCTCGAGAGTGTAAAATTATCAACGTTTGGCAATAATTTGGAAAGATAAGGACACTCGTTCAGAAATATTTATCTCGATCTTTCTACATAACAATAAAGGCGTACTTTCTAGTTAAATAGCCAAACTACTGTGAAATTATATTATTTCTATTAATTGCATACTATCGTCATTTAATTTGCAAGTATAAAGAAAAGAATAAGGTAAAATTATCAACGTTTGGCAATAATTTGAAAAGATAAGGACACTCGTTCAGAAATATTTATCTCGAGCTTCCCCCTCGAAATTATTTCGATGATGTCAAATGTTACTTACGAAGATTTTAAATAATAAAAGCGAAACATTTTCTGAGGAAAAAAGTCGATAGGTGTCGATTCTAGTCAAGTGATTGAACAATCTTTACTTAATTATATTTGCATGTACGAGAGCCTGGAGTTTTCAAATGCAAATATATCTAGCTTTGCTTCTTTCGTAGCTTTCGGGTTGTGTCAAGGATGCCCGATGCTCAAGTTTTGCGCGTACGAGAGACACGTTCGATCGAGCGAAATGTCGGATAGTTTTCAACGCGATTTAACTTCACTATTCGATCGAGACCTCGATTAAAACTAAATCTTTCACGATTCATTTAGTTGAGTTTGTTGTTTAAATAGAATGGAAAACTTTCGACTGGTTCGCGCGACGAAGTAAAAAAACATAGCGAGGACGAGGAACGACAATTTTTAGTAAAGTTGCAGGAAATTTTGACCTGTATAGTAGGCAGATAACAGTATGTGACAGTTTAATATTTTAATGACTCTTGCATTTTTCATTTCTCTAATATTTATGATCAAGAGCCACCGTCAGATCTGTATCAATATGACAGCTGATTAATGCGAAATGAATTCGAGATGTTAGTTTATTTACAACAATAAATTTCTTTACGAAACAGTAGATTTATTGCGTGTATTCTTAATAAAGTACGGGGGTTGAAATGTTTTATATGATAATTTTGAAAATCATAGATTTATGCTCATCTTTCATCCAATAAATTTGATCGCGAGAATGTTAAACATTAATTCCACAACTTTTCTCAATTCTACGTGAAATGAAATTAAGTACTTTATATGATAATTTTGAAAATTGCAAGTTTATGCTCGTACAATCAGATCTTTCATCTAGTAAATTCGATCGCGAGATGTCAGATACAATTCTACGACTTTTCTCAATTCTGCGTCAGATAAAATAGGATAGCAATTCCCAAACAATTCCGCAGATATGCCTTTTCATGAATATTCGCAGTAGATGTCCGAACGACGAACAGCAATCTGACGTGATCGTATCACAACGATCTCGTTACCATCCAGTTTCGAAATTGTTGTCCCCGCCGAGCGAGATGAAATCAATTTCAACCGGTACCGAATCGTCCATAAGATCTGAATTCCCAATAACGCGTGGGAATTCCTCGAAAATCTGGTAATAACAACAACGGCCGAGGGAATTCAGCTAATTATCCAGTCGATCAGACTGGAATAGGTCAGGCGCTCCCTTTCGATTCCTTCCTCCTTCGAGCAATTGCTCCATAAATCATCGCGTCGAAATCTCGTCTCGATAAACTCGAAGGTTCAGCGGATAGTACCTGGCGCTCGTTTGAAACGAGGATGAAACAGAGGTGAAACATGGCCGGTCAGCTTTTGCAATTTTTACAGAAGTGAAACGCGCGGTTGTTTTGTTGCCACTCCGAGTTTACACAACGCAAATCACGTAATATTAATGCCATTGACGTTTAACATCGTTTCTCTGCAATAACGTTATAACGACAGCGAGGTTGGTAACTCACGCCGGATTAAGTTATTCATTTACTAAATGGATTAACGGTGACATTAATGTTATTGCGATTAAATTAACTTTTTGACTCGGTTATTTTGATTGGATCATTTAGGGAACCAATCCAACCGAACCGCATATATTTGAGATAATCTTGCGCTTTACAAAACGTCATGAGACTTACCTTTTCTACATACCTTCGTCATAAATTGTCCTCTCCTTCCAACTCAATAATGGCATTCGCGTTTGATTTATTATATATCAAACACGCACATTGAAGTGAACTCCCTTCTTCGCGGTATTGGAAACACGACGAGATTGATAATTTGTCAATTTTCATTCAGATTTATCCCCGTACATATTATCGTACTCGTCGGTGGTACGACTTCGAAACGAAACTATTTGATATTATTTCAAGTGAAGATACCAAGGAGTCGCAAAAAGACGAATGAAAGAAGTCGAAGCGTTTTCGTAGGTCGATCATCTCGTTCACGACGTTCGCGTCAGCTCGCTCGGACCGAGCGAGAGCGTTCAGCCGCCGGATTTCGGCGTTATACGGTGATGTAGTACGCCCTCGGTTTACCTCTCGACGTGGTCGGGCTGAAGAACACACCGGGCGTCGACGGTGAGAAGGACCAAGAGGCCCACGAGGGCGGCGGAAGTGCCCGTCAGGAGGCGTAGTAGCCCTCGTGTCGTTTCCGGCATTTCTCACGGGCGATGTAGCACAGGGCGATGGTGATCAGCACCGCGATCGTGATCCCCATCCCGATGCTGATCCACATGATCTCCTCGTTGATGCCACTGTAGCCTTTCCCTGAAAGCAAGCTGGATTTATCTTGTAATCGGCACCTCGCACCGACGTCATCTTCGGCCATGCTTTTTTTCTGATCTCATGGACGTTCGTTTATGGAAATGGGAATTCTAACTGGACGAGGGTCACGTTGAAATCATCGACACAGATTTCTCTGACAATATTTCATCGACTTTAGATTTGTCCGACAATAACTTTAGCCGACAACAGTATTAACCGACAATGATACTGAAATTATTATGATATTTGTTCGTCATTGCTTTTCTAATGATAGGTTTAGTTATATTTTATTTTTAGTTGATGATACAGCAGTAAGAGAACCATCATTTTCAACCAAGATGATCGAGACATTTTTGTATAATTAACTATTTTCACTAACAATAAGAATGATTATAACTCTATTCGATTCAAAAGCCATCATGGTTGGCATCTGTGTCGAGTACTTGGCTGTGTTTCTCAGTGATTTAACAGTTCTCTTAGTTTTAGTTGTAAGCTCTAGTTATAGTATGTAAATAGCAAACATGTATCTTAGTGTAATCCTTGTACAAAAGTCTGCGAAATTCTTTCTAGATTCTAAAATTTATTCTAGAGGGTTCTATAGCGTAAATAAAAAAAAAAAACTCTATTCGATATACTAAAAGCAATAAAGACCATAGCCGAACGCCAAACTGAGGCAACGTCTGTGGCGATATGCAATTGTCTAAATTGTTGGCGGTCAATGCCATTGTCGATAAAAACTGTTGACGAGTAAAGTCGCTGTCGGACAAATCTGAAGTCGATGAAATATTGTCGGTAAAAATAGTGTCGGAGAAATCTGTGTCACAAAGATCATGCATCTCACGGTTGTTCCAAAAATCAATAATCTTGAGACATAGCAAATGCTACCAAGTGCAAATACATGGATAATATATACTAATATAATTGAAACTGATATAATTGTAGAAAGAATTCATATAATGCGCGACGCCTCTACTTTAACCTGATCGTGAATTCATCTTTTTTTTTTCTTTTTTTTACATTGTTTAATGGATGGGAGAATTTTCTCTCGAGAATTTTCAAAGGTTCAAACGTGCATAGAAACATTAAAGCAATTTTTTTTTTTTGCACTGTAACTAGATGTCCGCCATTGTTTTGAAGATCGAAGTTTCCACCTTCAAATTTGTTACATGATTCTTTTCGAAGAATATGTCGAATGTCGGAGTTAGATGATAAAAATTTAAGAAATTCCTATCGTTTCGTCGCCTAAATGTTCCAAGTTCGATAAAATAGTAAAAAAAAAGAGTCGTAAGAGGAGAAGAAATATTTCTGTATTCAAGGCTATACCGGAGTCGTAAATTCTTTTACATACGTTCGAATTTTCACAATTTTTCGGGAAGAAAATTCTCTTGTTCTAAAATTCTCTTGACGTTTAATTACTTAATTAATTAATTTTGAATGATTTAATTAGAAAAGTAGTATATTTAAACTTAAATTTAGTTATTTTTAAAGTGACAATTGATTAGACATTACGTAGAGGCTGTAGCTAACTTGGATGGACTGAAAGTTTAAACTCTGAACAGCGACTTTGAAGAGAAAAGTATGGAAATTGTCCGCGGTTGGAGGGTTAAGACTCTTGACCTAATTACGAACTATACGTATATCATGGATATAGGCTGCGAATTTTTACATGAACCTATTTCTTTATCGACACAATGAAATAGAGCTTGTACACGGCTGTAATTAATTCGTAGAAACTTATGACGAATACTTTACTCTTGAATTACGTATTCTGTGAATTTTTGTTTTCGAAAATTTTGCAAAAATTTGCGTAAGAAATCGCGGTCAGATGATTTGACGGGTCACGCGTACATGAAGCCAAACCGATCGATTCCATTTCTCTCAGAGTTTCTCACGAATTTCTAAAAGATCTGTTTCATTAGATTATAATTCCCATGATAATTTGAATTCTAACATTAAAACAAAAAAAATAATTTCACTTTTCTTCTCAATTTAGATAGAGTTAGTCCACCTAGTTTATACAATTTAATACTAATAACATATTTTTAATTTACTCAACTTGTAACTAGTAAGAAAGAATAGTTCAATTGATTTAATGAGAATAAAATCAACAAGAAATATATTAACACTAGAACTACTGAAAACAGTTAAAATGACGAATTTCTAATTTTCGTTATTATCCTAAATAATATTTTGTTATATAACAGTGTGTTTTCAAAGATTTGAATGATTTTTCGCAAACTGTATAAACACAAAAGCTTATGTACTCTACTTTCCATTTTCTTTTTTTTTCATTTTAGTTTCTCTGATGAAACATTTTACGTTTTAATTCTCTCTCTGTGTGTGTGTATGTGGTTCTTCACTGTGGGATTATCTGCCACTATACTATCAAAGGGAAATTCTACTGCATACTAATTGCGTAATAATTTTTTGTATGTGTTCATGATAGCACAGTTAACTGATAGGAATGCACAGAACCATATCAATGATTAATTTAGATTAATGTTGCCACTGTGTTTGAACTTATTGTTAGTATTACAAACTTTTGTATACGATGAAATCGGGCTTGAAAATGGAAGGTATAGTTCAGTTTGTTCCGATTGATCTATTGACCATTCCAGTTGAAGTCGTGGAAATATTTATATTTTGTTCTTTTTGGTATATTGGCCGTATACTAAAAATGGAAATTAAATGCGGTTTCGGTGTGCAATTTGGTGTTATTGTAAAAGTGTTTGCATTCTTTCTGTTATGATAGAACGATATCGATTTCATCCTGTACTAAATACGAATTCAATGCTGGAATGCACGCTTTTTTTTTTAGATTTAAATTTTTCCTGCAGTTTATTCGAACACGAATGAACGTACATAATTCGTTATAATTTCGATATAAATCGAAATTCGAGATTTTATGAATAGTACGAACAATTAGATAAGAATTAGTTAGATTTTCTGGATAAATAAATTTGAATCCAGGTAGTGGAAAATACCGAACAAATATTTTAACTTTTACCAATTGTCAAAATCATATTTTTTTTTTTCTAAAGGCTTTTTATCGTCGTTACGCTTTCGCAGTCTGAATTTTCAACGACTCTAGATGCGAACGAGAGATTAAATAAAAATCTAATTAAGAAATAAATTACTACCACTTCTCGTACAGGGTGCACGCGAGGCTAGCGAAAGCAGAATACCGTAAACGAGTGGTATAAAAAATTACCCTAACTACGCATGCCACGTATGACACATCTATCTATGCGCGTGCAAAATTAACACGAGAGTTTTAATTAACATCTCAGGCCAATTATTTTACACAGGAAAATTTATTTGCATTCTGATCTGCACGTAAATTGCCGAACTCCCATTCTTCTCATTTTTAATTTGCATTTCTTATTAAGTCGCTTCGGTGCATGTCGTTTCTTCGAGGTTTGAGTTTGCCGGATTAATAACCATAATTAATTAAATTCCAGCTTATCGTCGGTTATTGTCGAATCAAATTAAGGACCAAGCCGAGAGATAATCCGCGAAAGTTGCGTGAATTGCAACGTTACTGAAAAACGTGAGAAAAAATGATTTACACAGTGTCTCATCGAGAATGTAAAAAAATTGAGAGATAGCAAACATAACTCAACACTTTTATAATTAAAAGGAAATTCAATTCGTTGCAGTACAATTTCTTTTCCAAATTTTATTTTTCCAGCTTAAGGAAGAAACAGAATCAGAAATGTTCTTTTCAACTTTTTATGCGCAGATGAGTTTCGAAACTCGATAGAAGCGTGGCAAGAGTTGCTGATAATATAAAATTTAACAGCTCGAAAAGATAGTGCGAGTGTCAGGTCATTTCAACGTGGATAGTCTGATAGCGAGATGTCGGGAAGCGCGATTGTCGACTTTGAGAAGCAACGAAACTAAATTACTGTTGGAAACTGTTCACTCAAACATCAGTCATTTTCTTAACAAGTATTTCTCAAGACAAAATGAGATTAATTGAGAAACGATCATTTTTCTTTCTTCTCAAATTTTTCCTATAACGATGCAGATCTTCGTTTCATTCCGATATAGTGTACCCTATTTTCTATTCGTAAACGCGTAAATATCCAAAATCAAGATCAAACTGTTCGTCTCAAGAAAAAAACTTCTTTCTCTTTCTAAAAATCTATTACAGTTTCATATTCTCGACGAGCCACTGTGCATCACGCACGGTTCAACCTCTCAAGAAAGAACAAGAAGTACGATTTATCATTAGATTACCTTAAAACAAGAAGTACGATTTATCATTACTGCGGATTTAATACATGATAATAGACGTAAATATTCAAAAAGCAAGGAAGTATATAATAAAAATAATAATACACGTTATTATATTCAGATGATGGAACATTTTCTTTCATTCAGGTTAAAATTCTTCATTCATAGAAATCCACAGTCTACTCGTTAACCTCTTGCCACGTACGTCGAGAACTTGGCAACTCTGTCCCAAATTGCCACATTCTCTCAGTTTCAAGTATATTTAAATGTAACCCGGGCGAAACAAATGATAAGTCTATTACTTGTCAATAATTTCTATCCAGTGGTATCATACCGACGACTTCAAAAGGAAAAGAAAACGACGAATTACTGTATACGGCTCGGTCGNCTCGTTATGGTCCGCAATCAGTTGCCAGCGCAAATGGTTAACCTCTTGCGCTGGAATGACGTGCTACGCACGTCGAGATTGTATTGTTCCAGAATTGCAATATTTCCCCGGTTTTAAGTATATTTAAGTACAACCCAGGCAAAACAAATAATAAATTTATTACTTCTCAATAATTTCTATTCAGTGATATCATAGCGACGAGTTCAAAAGAGAAAGAAAAACGACGAATTATTGTGTACGGTTTGGCCACTCGTTATGGTCCGCAATCAGTTGCCAGCGCAAATGGTCAAGTTCAGGTTAAAAATTCTCCGACGTTGTATCTAGCACTATATGCATATATATAATATATTTATCTCATATTATTCATATCATTTATATAATATATATTATATATAATATATTTATCTCGTGATGCAATATCAAATATTTTATATATCTATCAATCCATCTATCATTAAACTTGAATCTTTTCTCGGATGAGTATCAAATTTATAATACTGTAAAACGGTGCGTTAAAGATGAGAATTTCTCTGTTGCCAGCGCAAGGGGATTAAAATTCCATTCGAGGAAACGACACGGCACGTGCCTCGCGTTGTGTGTGCGTAATGGAAGGAAACAAAACAGTCCAGGCGCAACGGTAACTCCATTTCGGGAATTGTATTAAAAATACACGCTCCACGTACACGACAAAACCAATTAAAACGTGCAAAATGAAACAGTCGGCGGTACGACGTATTTCGAACGAATTTCGAATTGCCTCGTAAATTATCGTTCGCCAACGCGAAGCTCGTGTACACAACTCTGCGTGGGCAAAACGGAGATCTCCTTGGCGTTTTGTTTCCGTTACTATCGATATTATCCGATATTGTCCACGATCGATCATACGAACAGCAAACGATCGCGAAATTATTAATAAACCCGGATATTATGTGTAAGCGAGGGTATCGTGCAATGTTTTTATTTTATTTTATTGCCAGTGTAACAAGCTTGGGATAATTCTAACTCCTCTTTTCACCAGTTGGCCTGCGGTTCCTCTACAATGAAGAGATGATAACTTCGTCGTGAGAAACACGTAACAATCCAATAGTGTTTGGTCTCGTTTCGAAAGTATCGAACTCCCACTTTGACCGTGTTCGTTCCGTGTTTCGTTCTTTTCAATGATGTTTTACACGTTACGTATAGCGGGCGATAAAGTAAGAGTATTCTCTTTTGAAAGTTGTTCTCTTTAACAGCTGAAAAATTCGCAAGATGGTCTTGAAGATTCGAAGTTTCTCCTTTGCAACGACTCTTTAAAAATTCTGCGGCGCTTCCATGTTTTTTTTCTTTGTCATTCCGTCCGAAGTTTTCGATATCATTTTAGGAGATAACGAAATGTTAAAATCTTTATCGTTCAATCGTAATATTTAAGGTTCTGGGTAAAATTGCGTAAAGAAAAAAGGATTGTTGCAAAGAGAAGGTTTCGTTCTTCAAGATCACGAGGAAAAAATGTTTCGTCGCTTTTAGAGAATGTTGCGAGTTTGAATTTTCATGATCATCGAGAATAAACTGTTGCGTGACGTGAAAAATATTTCTGGAAAATATGAGCCTGGGACTGTGACAGTGGAGGCATTACGTTTAAATTTGAAACAGAACCGAGTGGATTGTTGTGTGATTTTTTTTTTTTATGAAGTTTTTTTTATGGTAGTTTAAAATATGGACAATCTTTCGTCGTTGTGCTCTTCATCAGTTCATTTATAACTCATGAATATTCTAATATCTAGAAAGGTGTTCACGTCCTCATTATAATAAACTCCGAATGAAAAAGTTACATCTCGCAACATTCTTGTTACCATTATAACAAGTATTGTCATTATAATAAAAAAATTCTATCTCACGAAACTACGACAGCTATTTTTTAACATTTTTGTGTAATTCTTGTCTAGTTCACGCGATTCATAAATATTCTAATATCTCTAAATAAACAGCGACTCGCATTAATATTCGGATACTAAATATTGGAGCCGTTGTTGTAATTATTGTAAAAAAAAAAAAGAAAAGAAAGACAATACAAGTACAATAAGAAACTTGGGCTCATTTTAAAAACCTCGAAGCTTCTATCTTCACGAGTGCGTCGTTCATTTTATTCTAACATAAGACATTTTTACACTATGTAGAAGAAGACACTTTTCATCTCGAAGATGCTACAAATTGTCATAGTACGTGAAAACATTGAAAAATTTGTTTCTCATAACTGATTCAGAGATCGAGAGCTTCCCCTTTACAACATAAACTGTCCAAAGTTCGACGTACGAATTCTTCTTTCTTCGTAAACAGAAATAAATTCGCTAGGTTTGCTTTTCTTTCTCATTTTTCACGAAACAGCGTAAGAACATTGACGCGAGTCACTGTGTATATGTTGCAATATCCCTGTTTACGTTACCATTATAATGGGAGCTGTAAATCCCGACTTTGCCGGCAACTCGTCCGCCCACAGGCATTTCTCTTCTATTTCACACGTCAGCTGGAAAACCTGCAAAAAACACGACACAAGTTTTTTTGAAAATTTGGCAACAAAGAACATAGAAAAACAGGTGGATACAGGGTGATAAATCGTGCTGTCGCCGATCTGCGAGGGGGCAGATGGTAAATACATATTCCCAAGCGTGACGTAACATAATTTTATGGCCGGAGTCAAGCGCAGCTGTGGCTATTGTTTCTTTTTTTTTTTTCAATTATCGCGTAGCTATTCTCCCTGGGAATATACGAAACGAAAATTTAGGCGAAAGTATTGTTTATTTTTAGCAAGGGATTTCATTCTAGCAGAGAAATTTTGTTGGGGAGATTGCTTGGGCGTGGGTGTGATCGAAATTCGATCAGGATGGCTGGTTTAACGTTCTTTCACTTCCACTGGTGGAAAGTGCATTGTAGAATAATGCAGTTTTCGAAAAAATTTCGTTTCAAAGTTTATCGTTAAAATTCGTGGATAGTTGAAGTTTCTGTGAAGTTTTCTGTTCTCTACAGTATTTTCTCAGTGTCTCGTGTGTCTTGATTATGTTTCATATTTTTGACTGAAAACTTCTACTTGTGGTTGCAGCATATTCTATGGAAATTATAACTGTAAATTTCACAGTGCAGGGATTGCAATCGAATTTAATTTGTCCAAATATACGGGGAAAGATCTGTGGCCTTCCATGAAATCATGCATAAAGCTTTCGCCTTTAGATTTACGCGGAGGAGAACAATTAACAATAATTAAAATAGAGATTACAATGGAATTTGCATTTAATAGATTCGACGATAATTTGTATGTGTACTTATAATGATTCTGTTTGTATTTCGCTGTTGCTTTTAGTTATTAGTGACGCCCTCTTTCATTCAATTATACTCATACAATCATGTAATCCAACATTGCAACAAATATTATTTTTCGCTAAAACTCCTGTCTTTGATTGCCCTTCTTATTTTTAACAAGATTATTACAATTGCGAGAATGAAAAAAAGAACTCAATATCTTTTACTGTCTACTGCTTTTGAAGCATTACTTTGAAATCTTCTCTGATTTTTATAGGATCATCATAATTGCTAAAATGAAAGAAACAATTTCATATCTTCCGTTATTAATCATTTTTATCATCTTCTGACTTTTATAATTATTTCAAAAAATAATCACACCTTCCTTTTCCGACTGCTACAATACTTTTTCCAAAGAATTAGTTCAATAGCTATTTAATACTTTTTTTATAAATATTATTATACGTTTAACATATAATATAATAAATATTTATAAATTTATAAAGATTTTATAATATTATAATATATAATATTTATAAATTTATAAATATTTTGTAATATTATAATATATAATATTTAATAATATTTAATAATATTATAATATATAATAAATTTATAAATATTTTATAATATTATAATATATAATATTTATAAATTTATCAATATTTTATAATATTAAAATATATAATATTTATAAATTTATCAATATTTTATAATATTTAATAAATATTATATTACATAATATTTAATATACGTATATTACATAATATTACATAATATTAATATATTAGTATATTACATAATATTACATAATATTAATATATTAGTATATTACATAATATTACATAATATTACATAATATTAATATTATTTATAACATGTATATTAAATATTATATTACATAATATTTAATATACATATAATATAATAAATATTATTATACGTCTAACATATAATATAAAACCTGTTTCAATAGCATCTTACAACGTAAACACAGGCAATTATTTTTTCGGTTGCTTCAACAACGTTTCGCAAAATATTCTTGTCTCGCATTATCGTGTGAAAGAAAAAAAAGAAAGAAAAAAGAGATCTATTCTGCACACCAATCTTCTACTTTCGCCTCTAATTTCCTCGAGGCTCGCGTCGCCTTCGTTTTTCCACGATCACCGTCGATCGCCGAGGCTTCGCTTAATGGATTGCCAATCTTAAGTAATGGGTGGCTATAACTCGTCGGCGGATCGAAGTCGAAACATTACTCGAGTTACGCTCTCGTTCGTTGTAAGCAAGCGGGACGAAAAACAGAGTATCGAGCTTCAATTTCTCCGTCAAGTCTCGTTTGTAGCTATCATTAACAAGTCTTTTTTCGATTGCCGGCCGAATCCATAGAATTCAAGCTTTGCTCGAAACGCGTCGAGAATTTTTTGTTCCAACATTGTAATATTTCTTTTCTCAGCTTTAAGTATATTTAAGTGAAAATAAGCGAAACAAATAATAAATTTATTACTTGTCGATAATTTCTATCCGGTGATAATCATACCGACGAGTTCAGAAGAAAACGACAGCGACAAATTATTGTATACGGTTCGGTCACTCGTTATGGTCCGCAATCAGTTGCCAGCGCAATTGGTTAAGAATGTCTACCAGATTCGAATTAATTATGATATTAATAATTAATTCTATAATTTCAGAGGCCTTTTGTGACGAAATGATTCGGTCAACGGATTGACAATGAGCTTCGAAAAAGAAATATCATGTCACAATTTCTTTTCTTTTGTCTTTGTTAACACAGTTGTGAATATTCGTCTATCACATCTCAAGCTAGAACATAAATATTCTGTTACCTAGAAACATGAATTTCGACTTAATGGAATAAAATTCTATAGTCCTGTTAGTTCAGTATATTTAATTTAATATAAGAAGTGTAATATTATTAGTGCAATTCGTTCGATATTCGTATAACATTAATTTATTATCTCGTACTCCGCGAATTTCAATTTTCATCCATTCATTTTGTCAATCGATGTTACGTCTGCGTCGGTATAGCTAACACGAAGTAAGAAATTCGCGTAGAAGAAAGATTTTCGGAAATTTCAGAAGCAAAAGTTCCCGAAAATTTCCAATTTTAAACCCGCTTTCAACCCGCTGAGAGATTGTTCCACCTTCTAAACGTTAAACCATTGCGTCGTCGTCGTGAAGTTTCTAAGTCGCCGAGAGGACGATATATTCGCGAAATCGCATTACAAAGTCTCATAGCGTTTAACAGATCGGCCCGAAAAGAAAAAGTTCATCGTTCCCTTTGTCCGTGCTTGAAAACAGTGGAGGCAGCTATTTACACGGTTTCTTAATTGCAAATAAACCTGCCTCCTTTAACACCGTGGAAATTAGTCGATTTAAATTCTTCTGTAACTGTATCAACTATGGACCGATACGTTCACGTGTACACGGCCAAAAAATAAATGGACACGTGTACATAGGGTGTTTCGAGAATTTGACAACCAAATTTTCTACAATTTAACAACTAAAGTTAAAATATTCTGTTAGCTGGAGGAATGAGAAATTCCAAATTTTACATAAACACAAGTTAGGTTCAGATTCATTTAAAATGTTTCAAAAGAATTTGAAATAGGAAGAAAACGATATTTTGGTTATTGGATAATTTTAAAATTGCATGTGGAAAGGTATATTAAATTAAATCAAATAAAATTAACATATAATATAATAACATAATAAATTTAACGTTTGCTATCAGTTTTGTATTAATTAGAGAATTTTAAAAATTATCACCATAGTAATTGCAAATCTATTACTAATTCCTTTGTAGTTCGTATTTTTATTATAATTTTTTAAAATCTCCGATGTTCCACTTAGCAATACATTAATAAAATATTCAAGTAGCTTTTAAACATTTAACATATTGAAGCATCATTTATTGAACAACAGTGAACAACGTTTGCTATCAGTTTCGTATTAATTAGAGAAAATTATCAACGTTATTAATTATTACACCATAGTAACTGCAAATCTATTACTAATTCCTTTGTAGTTCGTATTTTTATTATAATTTTTTAAAATCTCCGATGTTCCACTTAGCAATACATTAATAAAATATTCAAGTAGCTTTTAAGCATTTAACATACTGAAGCATCGTTTATTGAACAACAGTGTTTAAGAAATACGATGAAGTTAAATCTGTTGAATTTTCCCTTTTGAAATATAGAAAACTATTTCCCATTGCTTTAATAATTTCTCTATAAAATGTACGTACGTTGCTACGTTTATAGAATATTATTTCCGGCTGCTTTGACACAATTTTTATAGGACATACTACATTACTATATCTACTACTTCGGAGTATCAGAATTATTTCTGCAAAAATCAATCAAGCCCAAGTATACTTTCAAATACGATGTTATTCTACATCCTCCGAATTTAAATCTCACTCCGCCGTTTCATTTTCAATTTCATTCCCCTTTACTCATTCGTATTCCCCTTAATATCATTCGTATTCATCACTCGTCGAGATGGCTCAATATTTCGCACGAAATGACTCACATTCGTATTATTCGTAGAATTATATTTTACTTTGGCAGAATCATTGTCTCGCGCGACGAGCATACGCTGGAACACCGTGTATACTCCCACTTACAAGAGCCAAAGCGATTACACTTTAAATTCCACCTCTATACATCTCATTCCCCCGCTGATCCGGTCTCGACGATAGCCTTTCTCCTTTAACAAAACTCACGCGAATCTATTCAAGGGGCTAAGCTGTTTAATTTGAAGTTTAACTCGCGGTGCTAACACGAGCCAATTTTCTGGACAAAGCTGGAGATAGAGCCTCACGCGACTTGCACGTGTGTGTGTGTGTGTGTGTGTGTGTGCACACGAATCGATTTAACGAAACTCCCTTTCATAAGGGTGATCCATTCGTCTTTCCTTTCGCGTGCTACGGGCGACAGCAACAGAGAGACAATTGCATTCATCGTGCGATTGTGTATATGCTATATATGCACGTGACTTTTGTTCAACTATTGTTCAATCCAATTATTTGGAAATTGTTTGCTCAACTATGTTTGTTCAGTGCAATTATTTGGAAATTGTAGGAATGACGGATCTTCGAAAGAGTAAAGAAAGAGAGGATTGTTGAATCGAAAGTCGGTGGAAGGAGTAGAGAGGAGTTGAGCTTGAGAATCCGAAATCGAGAATCGTAGCGTGGGAGAGTTTGTTCGAGAACTTCGAGTAATGGCTCGATATGTCTCACGCTGTTTTTGTAAAGAAAACTCAGCAAGAAGACTAAGGCCTTGCTCGTTTATTAAAATTAGAGGATCAGGTTAGCTGAAGGTTAGATTCGTGCGTATCTGGCAGCCCGTGGCACTCTTTTCTCGATCGACAGAACGATTTCTGCAGTTTAAGTTATTTTAGCTGATTATTAAAGAACTATTAAAATTATATAAATGTATAGTTTAAATTATAAATTAAAACATTAAAATTATAAATATATTAAAATATTAAAATTATAAATATATTAAAATATTAAAATAATAAAATTATAAATATATTAAAATATTAAAATACTATTATAAATATATTAAATATTAAAATATTAAAATTATAAATAAAATTATAAAATATTAAAATATTAAATTATAAATATATTAAAATATTAAAATTATAAATATATTAAAATATTAAAATATTAAAATTATAAATATATTAAAATATTAAAATATTAAAATTAAAATTATTAAAATTATAAATATATTTTTAATTGGTAAAAATCGAGAATTTGCCTGACACCACTAAGGGATCAGGAAGAAATCGTTTGACTTTCGATCGATACAGATCGCCTTCTAACTATTCTATAGTAATAAATCAAATTGAAGAGATTAAATTTAAAAATTCCTATGTCTAGCTTGTATAATACAGATGGAAACTATATACGTACATGAAACACAGATAGATATAGGGTTCGTGTGTTTCAAAACGAAAATCACGTTATACACTGATGATTGAGCGTAAAATTACTTGAAAATTCTTGTACACTGCGGGTGCTACGGTCGAGTCGAGCAGGATAAAGCGGAGGTTTATACAGTTATAGGTGCGAATTTTAATAGCGGAAAATGCGGATGGAGCTAGCGGTGGTGGATTTTGTTCGTCGAATTAAATAGGAAATGGTTGAGCCTGAAATATGTAAATAGAACTCGGGCAAATATGCAAATAAATATATAGAGCGGAAATAGAGTGACACGGTGCGAGAGAGAATTATTATTTGACAGTCTATGAACGCCACCCTTTGGCAAGTTCCGATTGATTTCCAATTGAACATTGAAACGGATCTCAGTTTTGCATTTAATTAAATTCAATTAAACTTTCATTAGAATTTTTTTCACGTAATTTAGCAACACCACAATTCGGCGTACTTTAATTAAATTCCAGAACTTTAATAATTTAATTAAATCAGATATTATATAAAACTTTGATTAAACATCAAAATACTGAAATTTTATATAAAACTTTGCTTTACAATACTTTTAATTAAAATATCGAAATTCCGAATTAAATTAAATACCGAAATTTTAATTAATTTAATTTAATTAAATCAAATATTATATGAAACTATATTATATAAGTATTATATTATACAATATTACATAAGTGTAATAATATTACATAAATATTATATAAAACTTTCATTAAACAGTTAAATATTGAAATTCATTTTTAACTAATTGTGGAATTACAATCAAATTTATTTTAACAAATTAATTAATTAGTTGAAAAGTATAGTTCGGTTAATTAATTCGATGTTTCCTTCTCACGCCGCGCGGATCACTGGACGTAATTATATTCCCAACCGTAAAACTTTGCGAATTTAATTGTTTGGCGACGAGGGGGGGGGGGGGAGGCTTTCTTGCAAAGCTTCCTCCACGTTGGAAAATCTTCAATTAGGTCTATGGAAAAGTTTCGCTCTTTATTACGTTTATATCCGAGAATAACTCGAGATTTGTAAGTTATATGAGGAGGAACTTCAGCGAGAAATCGAATAGAAAGTTAGCAAAACAGTCGGAGATTAATTACTTAGACATAGCGGATGAAAACTTGAAAGATATTCAAGAATTTCAGACGCGCTCTCAGCTTTGTTCGAATCGTTTCTCTCTCTCTCTCTCTCTCTTTGTCTCGTGGAATTGTCAACAACTCTTAACTACAAATCACTTGTATTTTCCAGCTTGAATTTTATTGCCATTGCTCGTCGAAGATCCGGATGACAAATACAATTGATTTTCTACTTTATGTTTCGAAAATACGATATTTTATCGAAGTAATATTGTATAAACTTTGTTGTGACATGAAATTAATTAAAATTAGTTAAAATTCCGTTGTTGGAAATGAAAATGATCAATCTGTCTGGTTGGAAATAATTTAATAAAGTGTAATAATTAGAAACACCGCGACGGTATTTGGGATATTAATTATTACTATTAATATAATATATAATATATTAATATAATAATATTGCATAATATAATATATAATTTACAACATAATAATATATTATAATATTATAATAATATTATACAATATAATATAAAATATATAATATATAAATATAATATAAGATTATATAATATAATTAATATAATACAATATCCCCTAAGAGGGAATATTATTAATAATATAATGTTACTGTTGGAAAATTTAAAGAGAAGCGTCCCACTTTTGGTTCTTGGATCACCGCGAGTACAATAATAATTCACGCGACAGAATCTTAATTCCTTTGTTGCATCGAAAAGAGATTTATGACGTGTGGGACGACGCGTCAGAGTAGCATAATCCGTGCTCGCCAAGGCAATCGAATATACAGTGAACCGACGTTCGAAACTTTCCATGATAAATTACGTTCATTTTCAATGCAACGTGGCGAGCTTCAAGCGACAAACAAGCCCAGAAAAAATTTCAAAAACTGTGGGAAACACTCGATCGTGATAATCAAAAATCCAATATACATCCGCGTTCCGTGAGTATCGGTAACACCTGCTGCAAAATGCGATAATTGACCCAGATTATCAGAGAGAGTGTGAGGGAGAGACAATTAATCGGAACTTTGTATGAGTTGAGTGCTGTACCAGCAACGATGAAAAATTTAAAGTCGATAATTTAAATTGATGTAACTTTATAAAAGAGATGAAGAGATCATACAACGATATACTTGGTCTCGTTTCGAAATGTGAAGCTTCTGCTTTGAACTGTCGTTTTTTTTTTTCTAAAAGAATGATTTCATTCGTCATCCACACGGGAAATTGTGGATACTTTCTTCTCGAAAATTGTAAAAATTCGAAATGGTGTAAAGACACGAGCTTCTTCGTGACTATAATGTACTGCGACTTCGAAGATTGAAATCATCTCTTTGTAGTAAAACTCGCTGCACGATTTTCTTTTCGCCATTTTGTTGAAACTTGGAACGGCCAGAGGCCTCACATTTTGAGACGAGATCAATATGGATCGTTATATATTTTTCTCACGAGGTTGTATCAATTTTAGTTATGCAAGAATTATGAAAAAAGAGAGTTTCGAAAGTTCAATCTTTTCGTCTTATTTAATAAGTTATTGATTATATTGTATGTTTAATGCTTTAATGCTGTTGAATTTCGCTAGTGTATCCAAATATTTCAATTAATGTCGATATTAATTTCGTCGAAAATGCACTTGTATATATTTAATACCGCGAGAACAGAAAATCTCATTGAACTATTCAAATAATCCTAGAATTTTTTGTATTCCCCGAAGTTATTGTTAAGAGAATATCTTCACAGGTTTCTAATCATTTCGAGATTCGAGTACAGTTTGAAATCTTTTGTCAAGAAGAATCTCGACAATTCCAAAGTCAAAAAATGCAAAATTCGTCGCTCTGACGATCGCAGAATTTTCGGTACTTTTAAATTCTTTTTTCAAACATCATCTCTGCCCATTTTTAATAATTGAAAAAAATCTGTTATTGCGACGAGTTACTGAATGCTCCTAAAATGTTTCGCTGTTCCAAATCTTTTGTTAAAGAACATCTACACGCGTTTCAAATGATTCAAAAATTCTCTCGATGGTTTTCGCCACTCACAGAACGTCCTAAATAAAATAAAAAAAAAATAAAAAATAAAAAGAAAGAAAAAAAGGGACAAGAAAAACACCTCTACACTTTCGACGAAAACCGCAAAAATCCAAAAATCCATTAGTCTGGTTTCCTCCAATTCCACCAGAAAAAAACCTCGAATAATACATTCAATTAAATAACCGACTCTGGAACTTTTTCCACATTTCACCGGAACCCCCCCACCCCCCTCCCCTCAAAAAAAGATACTACCGGTTTCCTCACACTGACCTGAACAATCCACTGGCTTCTTTCGCTGGAGCGAACTCTGGAGCAGTCGTCGAAAGCCACTGATCCAATCAGGTCGATCCCTCAAATCGAGTTCGATCGACCGCTTGTCGATCGAGAGCTCGCACAAGCGAGCCAGCTGCTGGTAGCCACGATCTTTCCCGTCGAAACGATAGGGGACGAATCACTCGAGTAGGCTGTTTTTCGCCCGCTGCTCGTCCTTTGGTCTGGTCTGATCTGGACCAACGTTCGCGCAACAAGTTTCTCGCGGTTTCCAACGTTTCTCTCTGTTGGAGAAGCTGGCGGGTTAACCTTTTGTCCCCTCTCGCAATTACCGCGGGGGTGGGTGGTTGCTGGGGGGTGGCTGTTGTCGCGAGACGCGTCTTTGTGGCCGGTGATGGCCTATTGTCGCGCTCGCGGAGAACGGCGGCGTCGATATCGCGGACGTCGCTTCGCCGCGCTCGTCATCTGTTTCGGCAGCAAATGGAAATCGATAATGAGAAGCCGGTTTCGAGACTCGAACCAACCAGAGGGGGGAAAATAAGGCGTTGTCACTGCCACGCCGTTGTATAATTACACGCGCTCGAATAGAGCCTCGGACGGAATTGGGGCAACCATGCTATCTAGCGGCGGAGGATTCTTCGGATTTGAATTTGATCGAACGCGCGCGTTTCTGAAGAGTTTGGTGGCGAGAGTTTGGGATTCTAGCGGATTCCTCACTTTCTCTTTTTTCGATTCCTGATCGACGCTGAATGAATCGCTTGGATCTTCGCTTTCAAGAAAGAGAGTTCTTGAATTCTCCGAAAATTTTTTCCCCTCAATGACTTGATCTTTGAGAATGGAAGAGACTTTAGAAAGGAGAATTCCATCACTAATTTTTGAGAGTTGAAAGTTTTAAAAATTCAGTCTCACTTTTGCTCACAATAATTTTACTTGAAACGATTGATAAGGATGAAATGATCGATGAGTTAAGAATGCAGTATCTTTGAAAAATAGACCCACAGTTTAGTCTGTTTGGAAGTTGCTCGCTTTCCCAAAGTTCGGACAAAGTCTGACAGTTGGCTTTTCTGTTCGAGATGATTTCCTTTTCAATTCTCAGATGATTGTCAACTTTTCTCGCGTTTTTGGATGGATTGAACGATGGGTGAGGATTCAGGAGGGAACTTCGAAAGAAGGTTTCGAACACGGATCGAACTCCTCGAAAGATAATCTAAAGTTTCAAAGAAAAACTTGGAGAAGTTCGGTCCTGAATAGAATCGAGGATTAATATGTTTTCGCTCTTTTATGAAGACTTATGTTACGTCGTATCGAAGATTGTCACGTGTTAAAGATCGGAGAGAAGTTTGAAGATTTATCTTTCGATTCCGTGTCTTCACCTTTTGTGAACAGTTCAAGGATCGACTTCTTTTTCGGATTTTCTGCACAAATAATACGTGAGACGAAGAATCTTTAGAAAGAGAGTTTGATCGTGTGAATCGGAATACCTGGGGACTGGCGAAAGTTTCAGAGTTTGGTTTTAGGTCATGCTAGCTTTTCTGCTCGTGGTAATTGGTCTCTGTGAGGCTTGGGTCGGTACGTCATTGACAGAATTGACGATCTGGTTTAAGGAACGTGATGAAATTGAATATTGTAATATGATATATAAAAGAACCTATTTTTTTTTTTTTGCAACGCAAATGTTATTAAAATCGCAAGAAGATAAAAAAATGCACAATATCATGTCAGAGTAAAACGAACGTATGAAAAAGAAAAGAGTTAAGAAAGAGTACCTATATTTAATTTCTAGATCTTTCATTTTATGTAATTCCTGAATTCTACTTGATATTTAATTTAATTAAATTTTTAAGCGACATCCCTCTTAAATTGTCAGATTTGGTAATAATTTGTTTCATTTCTTCTTGTAATTACTAATTTTTAAAATCGCGTGATCTTTATATTTCTATATATTGTTCTCTCTGTTATTCGTTCTATATATTTTTTTTCTCTTGTATATTCTCTTCGTATTTGTTTCTTCATATTCTTTACGGTAGATCGGTATTATATCAGCACATGTTCGTATTATTTTTTTATATTGTATACATATATATACAATATTTTTTTATACAGTATATTTACTAGCAATGTGCAATATTTTTTTATACAGTATATTTACTAGCAATATACAATATTTTTTTATACAGTATATTTACTAGCAATGTAGAATATTTTTTTATAGAGTATATTTACTAACAATGTACAATATTTTTTTTATATAGTATATTTACTAGCAATATACAATACTTTTTTATATAGTATATTTACTAGCAATGTACAATATTTTTTTATACAGTATATTGTACATTACAGTATATTTACTAGTAATGTACAGTATTTTTTTATACAGTATATTTACTAGCAATGTACAATATTTTTTTATACAGTATATTTACTAGCAATATACAATATTTTTTTATACAGTATATTGTACATTACAGTATATTTACTAGTAATGTACAATATTTTTTTATACAGTATGTTTACTAGCAATGTACAATATTTTTTTTATACAGTATATTTACCAGCAACGTACAATATTTTTTATACAGTATATTTACTAGCAATATACAATATTTTTTTATACAGTATATTTACTAGCAATGTACAATATTTTTTTATACAGTATATTTACTAGCAATGTATAATATTTTTTTATACAGTATATTTACTAGCAATATACAATATCTTTTTATATAGTATATTTTCCAGCAACATACAATATTTTGTTATATAGTATATTTACTAGTAATTAATAAGAGATAATTATTATATTATTTTTTAACTATATATTATATTATATTAACTTTTAACATACACGTGTTGTATACTATTCTCTCTCATATCCACAACTTCACGTTCGTACTGTATTCTCTTTATTAACCTCTGGCTCTGCAACACCGGAGGAAAAACTCGCGTGCCTCGTCATCTCGCGCGCACGATTCTACATTCCCCACATTTTTTCTGAAATTGCAGAAACTGCATTCGCTGCGCATGATGAAAAGCTTCGTTCAAATTGGACGCACGAGATGCGCGCATATACATATGTATGTATGTACTCGCACGCAATGAAACTTCGAATAATCGCGCGGTTATTACGAATAAAATTAAAAGTTTCAAATTCGCGTAACAATAAAAGTTTGAAACTGTCGATTCGATGGTCGCTTCACGTTCCACGAGATCCATGAATAACATGTACGTCAACGATTTTCATACACGTCGTTGAAATTCACAGGACCGTGAAATTTTCAACCGAGATTCGAGGTCGCACGATGGTGGAAGATGTAATCCAAGTATTTGAGAGAAATTTTTTTCAACTCACAGAGAGAAGGTTCTCTGAATTTACACGTTACGTTCGATTAATCCTATAAATCAGCGTAAAATTACTGTAGTATGTTTTCGATTAATCAGCGTGAAAGGCTGAAGTATTTTTCGATTGGAACTTTTCCATCGTACATTTGTAACTTTCGTAGTTCTCCAACACTTCTGCAACTAGCAACCAACCGAGGTTTCGCGAACTTTAACAAACTTCCGACGTTTCGGGCATTTTGAATGTAATTTATAGGTTTTCGAAGAATCCGCTGCGTGAAAATGAATTTGTTGAAAAATTCGGGGTTATGCTCGCCGACTTCCTGCTGTTTGATTTTCGTAGCCGTGCGATGTGAAATTTCATGTGTATAATTTGTAAATACAAATGTGGTGTTAGTATGTTTTGAAACTGCACAGTATATAACATGTTTGCAAGGATGATTGGTTAATACGAATAATAAAAGCATTCGTATATAAATATACAAGTCTTGTAAATGTTTAATATATTAACAAATAAATATCAGTGTGACCAAGATGAAAAGCAAACTGAAAGACTGAATGACATAAAACAAGAGTAACTTTACACATGTTTCTTTTATTATTTTATTTGGAAACATAATAAATATAAATATTTGGAAATATTTCTCAGTATTATGTGTGAATTTTTAATTAAAATTTTTTTTTTTAATGAATTTTTCAAACTCTTCAGTTTTTCAGTGGCCACTGTATGTTTAAACAGTCCTCGGATTTAAGACGAAACAAGGGAATACACCGATTTCGATGAAATCTGTTCATAAACGTAGTTTTCGAAAAATTATTTGACACGTATTTTTTTTTTCTTTAATCGTCGATGGGGTGAAAAATATCCTCAAACTATCCTTGGGGATTCGAAACATATTTTGTCAAATTTCCGTAGATACAGAGTTCTGTATAAATTGATGAAATCAGTATTTTAATGGTGTGAGGAAACCGATATATAAAACGATATATTTGAAGGAAAAAGAAACCAAGTCAGTTCGAGCTGAAGAATCGCATTTTGTGCGAGGTGTTCCCATTATTTTGTCTAAATTCTAATACATTAACGACAAACGTGGTTGGTTCGGTAATGGAACAGAGTAAATGAAATTTCACGCGTTAATTTCTCGGCCATAGCCGTGCGAAAAGTTCGAGAGACCTGTAGCCTCTGTTGCCATTATAATGCAAACGTGTGTGTCTGACAGTACACGATCCATTTCCTCTTTAGCCTTGTATTTCGCCGATTTCTCAGTCAGTCCGAGGCACAGTTCTCTTCTGTTGTATTGCTTTCAGAACGTGTCTGACAATGCGCGATCCGCTTTCCCTTGTTCATCTCCTCGCGTCACGTTCTGTATTCACGTGTCTCTCAATCTCTTCACCTTCGGACCTCTTTGTTATTCTCTGTACTATTCGATTCACGCTCTTTCGCTCGATTGCATGAAAGCTGTTGGAGGTAATGGTATTGGAAGATTGGCCAGAAAGTGACTGCGCTTTTTCCTTTTTTTTGAACGAGAAACGAATTTTTCACTGGAGGGACAAAAACTTTGTCAATGCTAGAACTGCCAAAGTAATCGAAATGGCGAATTTGTAACTTTATAAATTTGTAGTTTGATATTTTATAATTTTATAAATTTGTAATTAGATATTTTATAATACTATAAATTTGTAGTTAGATATTTTATAATATTATAAATTTGTAGTTAGATCTTTATAATACTATAAATTTGTAGTTAGATATTTTATAATACTATAAATTTGTAGTTAGATATTTTATAATATTATAAATTTGTAGTTAGATCTTTATAATACTATAAATTTGTAGTTAAATATTTTATAATACTATAAATTTGTAGTTAGATATTTTATAATACTATAAATTTGTAATTATATATTTTATAATTTTATAAATTTGCAGTTAGATATTTTATAGACGTAAACCAGCATATTTTTAAAGATTTAAATAATTTTTCGTAGGTTATACAAATAAATGTTTGTACTACAAATTGTATTGTAAAGTTTCTCTAATATTTTCGACCTCAATACTGTGACCATTTTGTTCGATTATCTTTTCTCAACTTTATGTATTTCGCGTTCGAGAAAGTTCTTATCTTTTTTCGACAAAAAAAAAAGAAGTTCTAGGAACGATTTGGTATTCTCAGCAGTAGTGAAATTTAGCAAACCAATTCCGCTGTACTGTCTTACTAGTTTAAAGGCTCTTTCTACAAGCTTGCACAGCGTTTTTTTTTTTCTTCTCAGAGACTGTAAAGCAATGCTCTTTTTTTGATTTTCCACTATTAATAACAATTATGCATCGAGATTGTGCATTTTTTTTCTGAAACAAGCTCGAACAAATCAGATTAACCAATGAATTTGCTGTTCGAAGTGAAGTTAATTACGTTTCAAGATACATGTATCTATTTATTTAGAAAGAAAGATAATTGCTTTTTGACCAACCCAATAAAATAAATGATTCGCTGACTTGAAGTTTCGCAACTTGAAATTTTTTTTCGTCAGATTTCGACGTTTCTGACGATTAAAATAATATTTTATGTCTCTTTGTGTTCTTCGTGCTCGATGCCAGAGGAGGGATTAAAGTATTACGCGGATTGCACCGTGCGTTTCAGAATTTTTCAAAAGTTTCCAGAAAGGAATAAATAGAGACCTTACCACGGATTGCAACATTTTTAATGGTTAAAATGATATTTCACATTGCGCTTTTGTACTTCGTTTCAAAGAAGAAGTGCAAAATAAATGGCTTGTACTCTATGTTGCACGATTTTTTTTATTTCTTTTTATTTAAGTTTCGCATTTAATTCTGTAAAATAAATAGAAAATTCTTCTTGCCACAATTTCAATGGTTAAAAACAACATTTCACGTCCAGTTTTCATATTTGATTACAAAGGAGAGAACAAAATAAATGGTTTGGTGCTGTCATGTTTCGCAGTTCGTCGTATTTAAGTTTCATTTTTAGTTCTGGAAAAGTGAGGGTAGAGGCTTGGTTTTCATTATTTTCTGGTAGTTAAAAATGACGCTTCGCGAATTTTCGTAATATTTATTTTGCTTCTCATAATTTTGCGTGTCTAATATTTGCATTTTATTTTCAAAAAAAAAAGAACGAACAACTTTTTCATGGATTTCAACATTTTCGTTTCAGAGAAGGTTTTATCCTGCATTATTTTTCGTCTTATTTATTTCATGAGCACTATGCGTGATACACAGTTTTGTACATTTGATATTTACGTTTAATTCCCGAAGAGAATAGACGAGAATTTTCCGTTGATTTTAAATTAAGAGGATGTTTTATATTATTTTTCGTGTTCAGTTCGCCAGCACGGAGATTCCCTTACATATTTTAACAAATTCAAGCTTTTCATTTTCCAAAAAACTGATCGAATTAATATTATATTATATCGAATTAATTTTTATTTATTATATTATATAGTATAATATTACATTTATAATATATTTTATAATATATATATTATATATAATATAATATTATATAACATATAATTATATTATAAATATAATATTACATAACATATAATATTTATATTTATAATATATTTTTATAATATAAATATTATATGTTATATAATATTATATAATACAATATATATTTATTATACTATATATATAATAATATTTATTACTTAATTAGTAATAATATCAATTATTACAATAATTACATTAATCAATATATTAACATATTATAATGTATTAATTAGTTAATTAATAATATTTGTTAATTTATTAATATTTATTATATTATATTAAGAAAATCTTTCCCATACTTTTACGAATAAATTTCGACCACGAGGCGAGTGAAACTGCGAAAGATAGCGGATACAAATTCATCTTCTCCTCTGTCGAGTCCCCTGTCAAATTCCATTATGTTCAAATCGTGTATACCTCCACAAAAATTTACGACCCGCGCGTTGTTTATCTTCATACGCGCCGAGATAAAACTCCTTTCACGGCCGTCGTATTTCATAGAATCGGGCATCGAGCTCGCCCGAAAACTGCAAATTCATTCGTCGGAGACGCGTAATCGAGAATCCGCTGACGTATTGGTTAGTCGCCATATTAATCCGGATTACGCACAGAATGATACTAACGTTACATTATTCGACGAACGAAAATTTATGGCATTTGATTTGAAAGGAAGGCAAGATTTTATTAGACGGATGAAAGAGGGAAGTTCTTGTTGTCGGCACATCAGGTTCTCCCTCGCAGCATCTGTTTGTTTCTGTTTCGAAATCAAATTAACTCGCGGAATTAATTAATAGAGACCTTTGGCATTAATATTCGGCAGTAGTTGCAGCGAACGTTGCGTTCGTTTCGATTTGCATCGACCATTATTGTACGAAGTAATTTGAGCGCCGTGGTACTCAACGTTCTAATTTTCTCTTTGTCGTTATATCCACTGTATTGTGTTGCAATTTCTAATTTTATTTACTTATACTTTTGTCAGTAAATTTACTTGTATTTCTGTGCAGTTACGTATAATGATGAGTCACGTGGACTCATTTTTAAAAGAGGATTTCTTTTGAACCTAGTCTTCTTGAAATAAAAGAACACTGCGCAACTTGAATTTTATCATTATGCCACTTATCAATACCATTCAATATTCAGTAATTTCAATAAGAAACCACGGAGTAATTATTATAAGAAACGAATTATAATTATTATTAGCGTTTATTTATCACAATATTAAAGAAAGAAATTAAACTTTACAAATTCAACAGTTAAAATATGATTCGTATAATAATTCAGAGATAAAATTTCTGTGCAACAATCCTTCATTGTAAAAGTCCAGTGGTTTACATTTTCCTTTTTTAGATACACACCTCGCTCGTTACAATATTTAATTAGTGCTGAGATTTCATTTCTTTAATCGTGTTTGTAGAAATACGAATTTGCATTAAACGTTCGCGATCTACATCTACAAATGCATACGTTATATAGAAATTATTTAGTGGTGAAAGTATGTAAAAATTATGTAGAATAAAATATAATAGAATAAATAAATAAATAAAAAATATAATAGAATAAATAAACAAATAAAAAATATAATAGAATAAATAAATAAATAAAAAATATAATAGAATAAATAAATAAATAAATAATATAGTAGAATAAATAAATAAATAAAAATATAATAGAATAAATAAATAAATAAATAAAAAATATAATAGAATAAATAAATAAATAAAAATATAATAGAATAAATTATATAGAAATTATATTGTGAGAGTATGTAGATCTAGAGAGTATTATAGCGAGTTGTGACAGCGAGGGATTTTAATATCTTTTGTCATCGTCGTATCGAAACTTTTCAGCATCTGTTCCAAAATTATTATTAATTCCAAAATTAATAAACTTCACATTCACATTTATTTTACGCCACGTAGAAATTCGGAAACTTTCGTAATTATATTTTACATTACTAAATCCCCTACTTCGACCTTCCTCCTCCGAGTCGATTGCCACGAAAAACGATTTACTCGGCCAGCGTTCGTCTTCTGCGCCTCGAGCAAAACGGTATATTAAACTCGCGACAGGAAATTCGAGCGAGATATTTTCAACTTAATAGTACGAGTACGCATCGTTTCGCCTTTCCAGCGGCGTGATTTAACGCCGACGAGAAACCCGTGGGAAACATCGCGAAACGAAACGAGCAAAGTCCCCGATGTAACGTCTCTGTTCTTCGCCATTCGAAGGGTGAAACTCGAGGGGAAGCTCCTTTGTCGCCGGGTGTTTTTTCACGTGTCAACGCGATCGCAAACCACTTTGTAAAGCTTCACGATTGTCGGCTTGGTATTTATACAGCGGCACTTGGCAAGAATTCTTCCAATATCATGGTCAACAGCGGCCGTTATTTCGTGTGCACGCCAATTAAAAGTTTTCCCGATAACCAGTCGTACACCGGGTGGCGCTCGAAACACCCGCTCGAACAGTCATAGCAAGTTTCACAACGCGGGCGTAGTACGAGTTTTCAACCGGTCGAACGTGCACGGCTCGTTGCCAAATTCGACGGACGGTGTGACGAATTAACTCGTATTAATATAACTCGAAAATTTAGCACTGGGGCTACCAAAGAATGAGTTTATCATTTTTCTTTTGGGGGAAAAAAATTTTATAGGTGCGAAACAATGTGTTTTTAGAGGCTTAATTTCTCGTAAAATGTGTAATAAAAGTATAAATGAAATGTATAATATTTTACTTATAATATATATAGTATAAAAGTATAAATAAAATATATAATAT
Organism: Frieseomelitta varia; assembly: GCF_011392965.1. Classification (NCBI taxonomy): domain Eukaryota; kingdom Metazoa; phylum Arthropoda; class Insecta; order Hymenoptera; family Apidae; genus Frieseomelitta; species Frieseomelitta varia. Next base: position 663,043 of record NW_025110114.1, on the reverse strand, counting down.
TTTACATATAATATATATAGTATAAAAGTATAAATAAAATATATAATATTTTACATATAATATATATAGTGTAAAAGTATAAATAAAATATATAATATATATAATATAAAAGTATAAATAAAATATATAATATATATAATATAAAAGTATAAATAAAATATATAATATTTTATATATACTTAGTATGTATAAAATTTTTTTTAGTATATATATATATATAGTAACATATATAGTATAAAAGTATAAATAAAATATGTAATATTTTATATATAAATATATAGTATAAAAATATAAATAAAATATATAATATATATAATATAAAAGTATAAATAAAATATATAATATATATCATATAAAAGTACAAGTAAAATATATAATATTTTATATATACTTAGTATATATATAGTATAAAAGTATAAACGAAATATATACTATATATAATATGAAAGTTATGAAAGTTGAATAAACAAGAGCATTCCTCCTGTACCGTGCTTTCGGTTCTCACCCTATATATACAGAACAATTAAACTTCCCAACGGTATAATTAATCGCGCGTACGCGTGTATCGAGGAATAAATAGAATTACTTGTTTTTATCAACAAGTTGAACGTCTGTTCACAATAAACCACCTTCGCTGGTGGAAATTCATTACTTAAGCAGTGAGAACGATGCTGTACTCCCGATTATATTTGAACGAGCTGAATAGTGAACTTGGCGCGTGTATTCGTTTAGCTCGTGGAACACAGTGCAAAGAGAGAAAGGCAGAGTGAATTAGAGTACGCAGGAACTTCTCTGCATCCATGCGACATATCCTCGGAGATTTTCAACTTTGAAACTATCGCGACGTTGAAATTCAATGCATCCGGAAGTTAGACCACGGAGAAAAGTGATGTTATGCTCTCGAACTTACATAGTAATCATTGAGATTAACCTCTTAAGATATCAATTTACGAAGGTCAGGGGGTCATCTTTCTTGTCCCTCCGAGGTTATCTTTCCAATTTTACCGAAGAAAATTGAAGAAAAACAAGTAAGAGTAATCCGAAGAGAATATAAAACACACATGCACAGTAGCTGTTGGAATTGTTCGTTGAAAATAAAAATCTGTCTGTGTGTGTGTGTGTGTGTAGAATTTCGTAAAATTTTTGCCAGTTGAGAGAGAACCGCGTTCTGGCCCGACACAAATGCATCATTTCAGTTTTACAATGAAATCGAGCATCCGTCAGGAGGATGAAATTGGAAATGAGTAACGATTTAAAGTTAAACGGAATCGAAAGCAGTATTTCACGAGTCGCGTCGTGAAAATGGGAGGTTGTGTGTCAAACTTTAAAAATCCATTGGAATCGATCTTTCTTCAGGTCGGAGAGGAATTGAAGATAACGCGATTGTGAAACTCGGGGAGGGAGGTCTTAAAAATATCTTCAATATTGAATTAAATTTGCAATTTAAATTCCGTTCTCAAAAAGCAACGCCTTGAATTTAGAAAGAGAGGCGACAGCGATGTTTCGAGGCGAAATGATAGAAACTGAAAATAATACATTATTGTCGCGAAATTGACATTCGACGAAATTGAGTTTAAAGCGTGATAGAAATTAAAATTGTAGAGGCTAATTTTTAAGTTAAGATAATATTCTATAAACAACATGATATTTTAAAAATAGTCGTCCAAGATTCTGAGAAATTAAAATTAATATTTTTAAATACGTAAAATTATTCCCATAAAATCAAAGAAGAGCTTTAGGAATATATTTATTATACGTCCATATATTCATTTTGAATTAAAATAATATTCTAAAATTTGCAATTCAGACTAATTTTATGTTAAAAATATTAAAATAATATCCTAATATATTGATAGTATATATAATAATAAATAATATAATATTCCAAATATAATTCTCTTGTAAAGTTCCAAGAATTTAAAATCAATATTCTTAGACACTAAAATTAGTATTCCCATAAAATCAAAGAAGAGCTTTAGGAATATATTTATTATACGTCCATATATTCATTTTGAATTAAAATAATATTCTAAACTGTGCAATTAAGACTAATTGTATATTAGATTTATATTAAAAATATTAAAATAATATCCTAATATATTGATAGTATATATAATGATAAATAATATAATATTCCAAATATAATTCTCTTGTAAAGTTCCAAGAATTTAAAATCAATATTTTAAGACACTGAAATTAGTATTCCCATAAAATCAAACAAGAGCTTTAAGAATATATTCGTATTTTTCCACCATTCCTATACTTATCTTCGACATATTAATTGTGTTTCAATTTATTTTGCTCACTTTATTTATATCACAATCCACTCTGTACATTAATCGTTTTGTGTCTTCATAGTTTTCCCCGCGCAGAAAAAGACTCGTTTGAAGTTTGAATTTGCACGATGTTTAACGATCGCGGTTGAAAAATCTTTCTTTCTCGATTAATTCGTTCGTAAGAATCGAGCAAAGCTCGTTCCCCCTCTGTTCGTTTGCGAGAATTCGACGCGCTTGGAACGATACCTGATTTTCAATTAAGCGTAAATTAATTAAACGACGTAACAATTCATTCGATAATCGAAACGCGGAATGACGAAGGCGGAGGTATAATTGATCAATTATGGAAATAGGATTTAACACTCGCGCAATTCATAGCGAGAATTTCATGGAAATTCACTAATATTCCGCGTGTCGCGTTCGGCGATTTATATAACGCGACAATTTAAATATTGAAGCCAATAGCTGGGAGAATTCCGGAGGAAGTTCCGAGTAGAAATGTTTCGTTACTTTCCGACGAAATATTCGAAAAGTTCGCGGCACTCACTTCGAAATATATTAATCTTGAATTCTCGGAGTTTTACAGTAATTTTATTAATTGAAAATCCCTCGAATTTCGTCGACAATTTTTTGCAAAATTTCGTTTAACTCCTGAAACGTCTACAGTGTTTGATTTCAAAATGTTGACAAGTATCGTTAAAACTTTCATCTCGAAATTATGTTGTTAAATTTCTGAAAATCGAGACAATAATTTTTAGTTTTTTTTCTCCTATTTCAAGCCCCCGAATGTCGCAGCAACTTTTCGGATATTACTCCGACTTTCTACCACGCGCGCGCCTATTTCATCTCTTTTCTGAATGCAAGATATTGCTTTTCGAAATATTGCGTCCTCTCCACCACCGGCAGGGCAGAATCTTCCGTCTGCAATTTAAATTAAAAACTTAATTAAACTTTCAAACGTATTTTTCAACTTGGCGGACTACAGATTCCCTACGCGGTTCGTGTTTCACGTCGTTAAATTCTTCCTCGCGTTCTCGCGGTTGAACTTTAATAATTCCCACAAATCGCGTTACGATTAATTAATAATTAATCATCGGAAAGGTTAACTCGTCAAAGTGTTGCATTCAAAACTTCCTAATATCATTCTGCTTTCTGCTTCAATAGAAATTTCCTCTTACAAATTTCATTTAACCACCCGGGACGAAAATTTTAACGCCACATAAATGATCTTATGCATATAAGAATTCGCGTCGCGTTGAAATATTTTTCGAATCGAAACAACCCTCGAGCAAGTAAACTGGCTACGTCATTAAAATATACCATCTGGCGAAACTGACCACTGTGTTTGTTCGACTCATCAAATAACACGCCTTTGATCATCGAAAGTATAGCGAAGCTGTAATCGTTTGCATTTGTTTCGGTAAATTACTAAGCTCAGTCTAGTTTAGATTATTATTATTATTATTGAATATATATATATAAAGTTCTATAATAATATATACATATATATAACTTAATATATATATATATATAAAGTTTTATAATAATATATACATATATATAACTTAATGTATATATATAAAGTTCTATAATAATATATACATATATATCACTTAATATATATATATATATAAAATTCTATAATAATATATACATATATATAACATATAATAATATATATAAAATAAATACAATATTCAAAGTAAAGTATTTGTTGTAAGAGAGAAAGGAATTTTTTCACGGAAATTCTAGTCTAGTTAAAGTTATTATTCTAATTATTATTATTCTTAAAATATTATTATTGTTCTATTAATAATATTTATTATTATTCTTAAAGTATTATTATTGTTCTATTAATAATATTTATTATTATTCTTAAAATATTATTATTGTTCTATTAATAATATTTATTGTTATTCTTAAAATATTATTATTGTCAAATTCTAAAGCATGGTTCTTAAAATTATTATTCTAACTTCTTTTGCATTTTTTTGCAATTATTATCGTCCTATATCTTGTGGCAAACTATCCTAATAATAATAAATGAAGGCTATTCTATTTAGAGTTTTACTTCACAGTTGCTACTTGCTAGTTAACAATTACAATTTCAATTTAAGCTCTGCTTCAATCGTAGAATTATTATTCTATATCTTGCCGACAACTATCTTAATAACAATAAATGAAGGCTATTCTATTTGGAGTTCCGTTTCACAGTTGCTAGTTAACAATTACAATTTCGATTTAAGTTGCGCTTCAGTCGTAGAAATTTAACCTTCTTGTATGTAATACGAGGATTAATCTTCTATATGTACAATAATGTGAAGAATAATTTAATGGTAGAAGGGCTTGGATAATTATTCTGCTTTTTGTCTACGAGATATTCTTCTAAGGTATATGGAAAAAAAAGATCTGTCTTCGTACTTTTTTTTTACACTCTTCGCGTTAATCTTTTTAGTTCGACCGGTATTAAAAGGAGTACTAAAAAAGCTTAGTTTAAAGTTTAGTTCGAAAGACAAGTGAAGAGTACAATGACGAAAGGATTCTCAAAGAAATAATTAGGAAATTATGATAGAATAGAGGATTATTGATATTAACTTGAAAAGTACAGAAAAGAAAACTTGTGGATCATTCTCGTGGAATCCTTGGCTAATATCGATACGTTAATTTTTCGACACAGGGTGTGCAATCAGCACGCTATCCGTCGATGGTACGTGTTAAATTTGAAACACATCAGCCATCGAATCTCGTCCAATATTGACGGACGCTATCGTCGCTAGGCCACTCTGCATTTTTCACGATTAAACACCGCTCGATGGATCGCGTTATTTAGAACGATCTCTCGCAAATCATTGAATTTATTCATTATTCGCATTGTGTCAAGTAATATCACGCTACGTTATTTGATCAAAGTAATATTCAACGATCAACTTTATTAACTTCATTTCCGAATAGTAGAAATTAAGAAATGAATTTACGAAATTTAATATGATTCGAATTTACGAATTTTGAACCGCGAGAACGAGAAGTGGAAATTAAAAAAAAAAGAGGAAATGAATCAACTGAAGTTGACCACACGATCGAAAATTATTTTCCTGAACTATATTTTTTTATTCCAAAATCACTCGAATTGCTCGTATTGATCACTCTGGCGTTCAAACGGTTTTAAATCCGAGCTGTACGAGTGATTCTACGCGATAAAAAATTAATTATACTCGGGAATCAGTCGAGATTTCGATCATCGTAGAATCACTCGTCAAAGTGAAAAACCGGAGCTGAAAATTCGTCGTGAATTTTGACAAAAGCGTGCGTTTTATAACGATATGAGCGCGATACGAGCTTTCCGAGCGTGGAAGCGTTGGCAGCGGCCAAATTCAATTGTATTCAATCGAAAGTCTCGTAATGAGCCGGAAGCTTTCAAAAGGAGGTTGAAGCGGCAACGTGCAGACACCGGCTCCACCGAATTTCCATTGATCCGTGAAATCGGATCTATATATTTCGTTGGTGGCTTAATTGCTCTCGAAATGCCCTCGTTACAGAGGGACCTCTGAAATCTAGTTCAATGGTTTTTGGCCGATGCGAGCCGATGGCTGTGCCGTGGCCCCCTGGAACGTCTCTCCTCGTCGAAGAAGAAAACGCGGGAAAGGCCAAAGGGCGTGGCTCAGCTGTCGACGGTGATTTTTTCTTTTTTTTTTTTTTTTTTTTTTGGAAGGGAAACAAGCGCCACAAGGGATACAATTCTACGCTGGCTTACTCGTGCGTGACCCGTGTCGATTGATTCTACGCTGGTTTAACGCGGCACGTTTCGCGAACGCGTTTAACTATGTATTCGTGGCGAATGAGGTTCTCCGTTCGAAAACGTAGACCGGGTGTCGCGAGAAATATCCATTCGTTTGGCCGAAAAATTGAACTTTTGCTTTTAACCGATTTCTACTGTTCTACATTCTGATGAAAATTATCTTGATGGTAATAAATTTCAGATAAAGTTTCTGGTTATTGCGTGTTTTCTTTTTTGTTTCCAAGATTGGGACCAAACTCAGACTACGTGTTACTGAGGTCAAACAGATGGATAAAGTTCATACAAAACTTTTGTGCGAGAATGCTTTATTGAAAAGATGTAAGCCTTTGAAGATATTTATGATTTATTGCGACAGTTGTAAGAAATGGTCGAAAATTCCTCCTTCTGCAAGAATGCTGGCTTCCATTCGTCGAGTTAGCGATTGTCGAACTCTTTCAAATATCCCATTTGTATTGGAAATAATAGTAAATGCATTTTGAATACATTCCCAAAGTATCAGGTGACCTAGGAGGCCAACTGATTGGTCCGCCGCGACCGATCCAACGTTGAGGGAATTGTCTATTAAGAAATTCACGTACATTCCGTCCAAAGTGTGGCGAGGCATCATCATGTTGAAACCACGTTTGATAGCGTGTTTCAACATATCGCGAAGATTATTTCGCAATAATCTTATTGAGAATTTGTAACACGTGTACGATTCTGTACAATGAATTGTAAGACGAATTTTGTCCATAAATCTTTGAACGCTTATATCTTTTCAATAAAGCATTCTCGGACATTTATACGAACTTTTTTTTTCATCTATTTGACCTCAGTAACACGTAGCCTAAGTTTGGTCTTAACCTTTTTGGACACCCTGTACATCTTGAAACGTAATTAACTTCATTTTAAGCAGTAGATTCATTGTGAAATGAATCTGATTGGACACCTGATTGTTCTATAATAAGAAGATGCATGATTTCGTTAACAGTTGTTCGTTCGGCAAAGTGGAAAATCAAAAAAGGAACACTTTCGTTATGACGAATTACACAAAAATAGTCTTAAGACTGAATCTCGTAATGGCGATTAATAATTGGTTTGCTCCTGTGTGAGGAAATGAACGATCATTAGTCATAATTTGTTCTACAGTGTGCGGCCCTGTACGGACCTATACTACTAGATCATTATTCAGTGCTGTTATTCAATGGTTTCGACTTATGAGGCTCACGGTATCTGCTATATACGTTCGTGCTGTACGACATTATCGTTACTCGAATTCGCATACAAATGATTATCTCGCACACACTTTGACGACATATCGGTTTCCATTGTCGATCTCTGAAGAAAACTTTTCGAAAAGCGGAAGAATACTACGCAGCTATATTGAGATTTTCCAAAATTATCAGAATTAAATTTTTAGAAAATTGCGTGAGAAATGTAGATCGACGAAAGATTCGGACAAAATTCTCCGTTCTTAAAAAGAAAAAAGAAGAATCTTCAAAATTAAAATCTTCGCCTGATCTTTAAATTTCGTTACGTATAAACTCTGCGTGCAATTAGCGTTTCTAGCACGAGCGATTAGCATGGATTACAATTCTGGTAAAATCCTTCGTCCTTGTAAGGGAATTGGAAACTTCATCCGACGCTGCTTTAAATTTTAAAGTCGTCCGCGATCAAATTTCGTTACATGGAGAGTAAAATCCTTCGTGAATTTAACGCTCCGTAAACGTAGATTGTAATTCTAATAATACCCCCTTCGTTCTTTCGGCTCCAAAACTCAGTCAGTACCAAAAAAAAAAATATATATATATATATTTTTATCTGTCCTTACGCCCCAGTATTCCTTAATCTGAATAATTAAAGAGAAAAAAAAAGAGAAAAAGGACAGAAGAAATACCACGAAGTCTCTCTCTCTCTCTTCGTTAAACGAAGAAAAATCAGGTTGTACGAGATTAATGAAACGTCCTTGTATCTTGCTTGCCGTCGTTCAACCGCCGACTGAATAAATAGAGTTGCTACCTCGAAATTTCAGGCGTATCGTTCCTATTGGCGACGAGTGCTCCCTCGCCGAGATGGAAATCCGCCGGAAATGCGATTAGACCCGATTAATCATTCGGCAGGCTGCCTCGTTACGGTGTTACGTGGACGACTGTTAACGAAAAGTGTGCTGCTCGCTTCATTATGCGGCCAGAAAGGCTGAACGATACTTGCGGTTTCCGGTATTACGTGATTGTTCGTCCCTTGGTTGATCGAACGTGACTGTTTTATTTCAAGCGATCATGCGACGAGAACAAGAATAATATTCTAACACGCGCGGTAATAAATATATACAGGGTTGTCTTGTTTTTCGGTTCTTCTTTTTTGTGAGAAAGAAGAAAGAAGGAAAAAATAAGTCGAGAACGTGGGACAAACATTTGTTCATCCGAGGCTTCGTTTCCGAGGAAGTCGAGCTTTGAAAATTTATCGATCGCCGAGAGGCAATATTTCTAACGAAACGCATTCAGAGTGAAGCTTCGTACAAAAAATTTCATTTTTCTACGTTCCTCGCAGTTTCTGTCAATTATTCTTCTCCGATGGAATTGGCCTGGAATTGGCCAAATTCCTTGATAAATTTTCGAAATGAATTTCCTCGAGAACGAAGCCTCCGAACGGACAAATTTCATCCCACGTTTTTCGACTCGTTTCTTCCACGAGGAATCGTTTTTCACACGCTAACACTCAACACTCGCTGAAACAGACTTTATGAAACGCTTTTTTGAAATAATAAATTACAACTTGACTTTATTTCTTTGAATCTACGACGTCTCATTATAAATTGTAAATTCCGTCCCATCTACTTCTGAACAATTAAACTTTCTCTTCGCTTGCTGAAATTGAATCACCGCAAATTATTCCACGAACGTTTTCACTCGCGAGAATTAGTATTCCACGCCCGTGTCAACCGCACGCGCGATTGTTTGCCTCGTTTGACACAGTATGACGCACAAATCCATTCGTATACTCGTGCAATCAGGGAAATGTCAAAGAATACTTTCAACGAAGCACACGAAGCAATTGTTGTTTCCCTTGTGGAATTTAATATCAGTGATCTATTCGTGTGTGTATATATATACGAAAAGGGGAAAAAGAAGTGCGCGCAAATCAGAAAAAAAAATTATCTGCCTTTCGCTGTTGTATCAAGGAATAAAAACACAAATACAATCGCACTTGGCAGAACGTAGACGAGAGAGAGAGAGAGAAAGAGAGGAGAGAAGCATCGAATAGGCTGCTTATATTTGCAGCTTTCATCCGGCAGAATCCTAAATATATGCTCTATTCAGGCAGGTCGCATCGATATTTCGTTTTCAAACCGTGATTTCGAGGCACTGGCTTCCGTCCGAGATTTTTCGATTCCAAAACGATCGGGAAACAACTCGTGCATTCAGTTGGAATTTTTCATCTCTCTCGAGCGACTCTCGAGTCTTCAAGTTCCGGCCATTGTTCAGATAATGTGCTCAAAGAACGATAAATTAATATTAACAATATTATTATATATGTAATATATATAATAATATTATATTGTTATATATAATATGTATAATAATATAATAATATTATTATATATATTATATAATTTAATATATAATTATAATTATATAATATATATATATTTTTTTTATTTACTTGATTTTAAAATCTTTATACGCATAAATTACACATATCAAATGTTGTCATTTTCAGTGCTCTATGTATCGAACAATTTTATATAATTATATAATTTATATAAATGTATATTTTTAATTTATATAAATATATAATTTAATATATAATATATAATATAATTATATTAATATATAATTTATTAATATTATTAACAACGATTTTATTCAGCTGGATGTTGATTCAGATTTGAAATTATTGGCTGAATTATTTTCAATTCGCCTTTAACTGAAATTTTCCGTTTCTCGAGCGACTTTCGAACCTTCAGAATGATGTTCCTAAAAGAAAAAAAAAAATGACAAATTGAAAAATATGTTATTTTATTCGGCTGGACGTTAAATTGGACGTTCAAGCTACCGACCAAAACCTCTATCTGGATGCTTTCAATCGGAATTTGCTTTTAATTGGAATTTCTCATTTCTCTCGAGCGGCTTTCGATTCTTCAAGCTCGAGCATTGTTCGAATGACATATTTAGAAACCGTTGGATCGTATAATGTGTTGTTTCATTTAAACAGATGTTAAATTGAAGTTTAATTCGCTGCCTGCTGCACTTTTTATCCGAACTTTTGCGGTTGGGGTACAATCGAGAAGCAGCTTGCTTTCAATTGAAACTTTTTTTTTTTTTACGATTCTCGAGCTCTCGCATTTAATTCAAATGTACTTCAAAATTGATGAATTAAATAACACGATATCATCGGTATGCTACTATAAATTAATAAATCATAATGCATTTGTAATTATATTTCGTAACAAATAAATGGACACATTCCTTTTCAAAAAAAAAAAAAAAAAAAAGAAAAAATCATGTTAGTTGGAACGATTCGTTATTTTAAATTATTATCTTTTGCCTCCAAATAAAATTTCAGCTAAAAGATACAATTTTGCTTCAAGTAGATAAATCGCGTCCAAGACTCTCGACGAAACTTTGTTTTCCAATTTCCTCTATTTCCGGCGAGATTTCGGTGTTATCTTTTTTCCCTCCTATTTTCCCCTTCGAATCGCTCTTCGTGACGCCATTTTTGCGACTGAAGGTGGTCGGGGGATAAATTAATGGAACGGGGACTATTTGTTGTAAGACCAAAAAGTACTCAGAGAGAGATGCATGCGCCGGTTAAAAGTTTCGAATTGCCACGTATCCCGGGGCAACTCGCGAGTTTAATTCTTGTTTGGGCGACTAAGTGCACGAGTGTTGCGTAGGGAGACGAGAGAGAACATACATAGCTGATGGAAGATATACTATACTATATAGGCTTTGATTAGTTATACGGCGGCGGTTGAACTGTTACAACTTCGTGACAGATAAACGCGCGACAATCTGGCTCTGGGCTTCGTCGTAAAGTGTATAAAGCCTACGATTTGTTGTGTCTAATGCTCATTACTGTTCATTTCTTCCAAACATGTTTCGTGTATCATGTGTCGTGTATCACGGATGGAAAAAATGGGGACATTTCAATTTAAAAATTGTTTTTCAATTTGAGAAATTTTCTTTGCGATTAAATTTACCACGATCTTAAAGATCAAAGATCTTCATTTTGCAACGTGCCCTTGAATCTTGCTGAACGATTCTTTTTTCACTTTGAACATCGTCGTTTTTCAGTAATACGAATCTTCACGAGTGTTGAATCCAAAAGATGGAGCCTTTATTTATTAAATATTACTGATTACATTTTATAAAATATTTTTATTATTATTATATATTAAATTTAATATTTAATAGTTATTATAAATATTTAATTTAATATTCAATTTAATATTAAATATCTGTTATTTATTTATTAAATATTTAGTTTAGTATTATTTAGTGTAATAATGTAAATGTTATTTATTAAATATTAAATTTATTGAACACGAGATTTTTTTTGTTGAATATCGAATACGATTGACGGAAGAAATATTTAATTATAATGGAATCCTACTTATTCATAGAAATTGCTGCGTAAATATAACTGAGAAAACGTAGAGTTTTTTTATTTGTTAAATGTTGTAATAATTTTTATTAAATATAATATTTCATACGTTTCACTTATTCTTTTTTTTGCGCACCGTGTGCATTCTGTGTATATTCATGTCGCGAGATTTTCCATAAATGCATAAAAATTCGCCATCGTAGCAGAATTCTATACCCCGTACAATTTCATTGAAAATGTGGAACGACGCTTTTTTCATAAAGAGTTTCATTTCTGAATAAATCGATACGTTTGAATGCGCTGCGGATTTATGTATGATTACCGCTATCACGAATGTCTATTTTCCAACCTATAGATAAATTTAGAAAAAGTAAAGCGCCAAAGAACGTCGAGAATTTCGTAGAATTGAATTACATTTAATAAGAGAAACGAACGAATAATGTAATTGTATTTTCCCGAGCGCAAATTTTATTTACAGACATGCGAAGTATCAAGTTTTATATTATTTATATTATTTTATCAGTTTTATATTATTTTAATATTATTTATATTATTTTAATATTATTTATATTATTTTAATATTATTATAATCGTAATCATAATTGTGGTTGTTTCATATTCACTTAAATTGGGAAATTCTATATCCTATATTTTTAAATATTTTCTATAAATTTTATACGCAACAATGCGATATAAATAATATTTCATCGAGCTCTCTGTAATTAGTGCGTTTCCTATAATATTAATTTCCATTTGTCCTCGTTTCGGCCACGAGTGTTGAGTAACTAGTACGCATGACAGATGATTGGATTTTAAAGGGTAAAATCATTATAAGAGGAACGAAGATGTGGGTGGATCGTCGAGGGTAGCTAGATTAGGGAGTAAAATGACCTGAGATACGAAGGATGCTGAAGGATGGTTTAACGTTGCTTCGGTGTAACGTTTCATTTGCATCGATTTACATATGGTTTTTAACCGGTTACCATCACAAAGGGAAATTTCGAAAAATTCGCCAGTATCTCTACCTCGCTACACGTTATTATTATTTACAAGCAATAATTTATTGCGATATTACAAATATTCTCGTTTCAATTCTGTAAAATTTAAATGGAACACATAATGATGAAAAAATATTCAGCAGATATTTGGAATTTCTTTTCTCAACATCAAAAATGAGAATTGATGATAGAATCAAAAATTGGCAATTTTGGTCTTGAATAAAATTCATTAATTACGTTAAAATGGATTTTAACAGGGAGCAAATATTTTGCTTCTTTTAAAAGCACGTTTTTTTTTTAATGTACATGATGTTCATGAATAATGTATTTACAACGTGGCACATTTGCAACGAACATGATTAAATATTACAATATTTTCTTAATCAAATACACTATTATCACCTGATCAACAGACGCCTGTTTTCAATGAGAGTTTGAATGAAATTTGTAACAGAATACAGCACAATGTCACAGAAATTAAGCACAGAGACATGACTGTTGTCTGTCAGTCAAACGAATGAAATTTTCTAATAAATATTCTACGATGCTCTCTAATAAATATTCTACGATGCTATTTCGATAATGGAAAGTCATTTTCCATTCAGTTCCCCGTGACGTTCGTCAAAAATATTTAAATATACAATAGAGACTTCTAGCGTTAACGTTAATAGATAAATAGAAATCCTGAGTTATTGCAAGGCTCATGAAATATAACTGTTTCATGCGACATCTGAAGACAATACACTACACGTCAGTTAAATTTATCTTGTTATGTTCTCAATTATGTGTCGCGTTTAGTGCCAAACGTTTGCGACAAACATTTAAATACACACAATAGAGAGGAATCCAGTTTTGATGTTAACAAACAAAGTCGTAACTAACTCCGCAGAAATCCCAAAATAAAATAACTCTACAAGAGATACAACTGTCTCGTGCAAAATCCGAGGACAATGCGTTACACAATACGTTTCATTTCGTTTCACTTCTTAATATTTTGGCAGAGGCCATTCTTTGGTTGAGAGATGTTACATTTCCCTTCCATCTTTCTATTTTTCTTCTTTCTCTGCTTCTCCCTTTCCTGTCTTTCAGTTCAAGAGAGTGACCAACGCGATCGAATTTCACGGAAGTCGACTCGAAAAACTCCGGCGAAACTATCATATTTCTCGTCTGATCGCAGTGAAATCAGAACGAAAATCACGGAACCGAGTAGATTCGTCGTTCTTTGATCGGACACGAGAGCGACTCGTGAGGAGGTAAGTAGCTTGACCCGCGCGCTGGCCGGACAAAAGTGGTCGCATCGCGTGCTCAACTGGCCGTGCAAAGCGTCGAATAATCTTTCGACTTGCAACCATGTCGCTTCCTCTCCGAACGATTCTGAATATGCCTTTGAATCAATCCTTTCTGACAGGAATTTCATGTATTTTGTTATCGAAGTTTAACACTCGCATAACGGTGGCTGGGTCTGCGGCGACCCGTTTGAAATCCTACTTTGTGCGTGAGTCATACAAAGTTAGTCAAATCGGTGACGAACGCACGTACGAGTCAGTTCTGAAGAAGCAGTCATAGCGGAAGTGTATTTCAGTATTTTTCATTACTAGTATCCTTTAGTTTTGTAATATTTTTCATTTTTTGTATTCTTTAGGTTTTTTTAGTATTCTTCATTTTTTTTTTGTATTTTTTAGTCTTTTAGTGTTTTTCCGTTTTTCAAAACTTGAAACTTAACCAAACTTAAGACGATCGGGATGTTTTATTTGCATAGGCAATGACAACGAATATAGTGTTAAATGTAGCAATTGTCAAAATTTTGTCTGTAGCAAACATAAATGTAATCCAACGATATGTATTATGATACAACGAAAATAAATAATATTATTTATAGGTAATAAAAGTAGCAAAAGGTGTTTATATTTCCTACTATCCTATTGTTATAACACTCATAATAAAAATACAAAAAGGAAATAAAATTGAACCAGCTACTAACTACATAGTTCCACTGGAACGTGTATATATATATATATATATGTCAGTAAGCTTGGGTCTCGCGAGACCCGGCCACCGGCCAGTACGGCCCGTCATGCGAGGGTTAATGAAAAATTTAGTTCTTTCGTTCGTAACGTAGCTTTTTCTGGAAGTATCTTTGTTACTTAAGAAGAAAGAAAAGAAAAAAAATGCAATTTCTGAGGTCTCCAATGATTTTATATTTTTGTTACTTTTTCACATTTTTTTATTTTACGTACGAACTGTGTTTTTATTCGTCGAAGTGCTCGAAGATTGAAATTGAATTGGTCAAATTTTTTTTATTGAAAAATACCTCTCGTTGTCAAAATTCCACCCAAATTTTTTTTCTTTCCCTTTTCTATGTTCTTCAAAACGAATAGAGCAGAACGGTCAAAATGTTGGATACCTTTATTTTCAATTTTCAATCATAATAATCTACTTTTAAGGATTCGTTGTTTTTCGTTCACATAAAATATCTTCTGTTTTTACTTCCTTAAGTCGCAGTTTATATATATATTTTAACCCAGGTTTTACTTCAGTCCAGCTCCAAACGATAATAATCTTCTCTCAATCTTAGAAACAATTGCATTGTCACATGTTACATGAAAAAACACACGGATAAACATTTATCTTTCGCGAGAAGTGAAAAGCTCGCGGACAATTATGCGTTTTGGGCGGGGGAGGAGCGATAACTTTTGCTGATGACCCAGCTAGTCTTCTTCTACTGTTTCACAGCGACGGGAGGCGGTATATTTGTGACCCGCATACGTTTTTATTCTTTCCACGAGGAACAAACCTCCCGAGCTCCCCATCGTCTGACCATTTCTACTGCTTTTTCATTTCTGTATTGGCAACATAGTACGATCATATAGAAAAATATGAATTTATCAACATCTCGTAAGGTCTGCTACCATTTAATCTCCACGTCTTTAATCTCCAGAATCTTTTGTTCCAAAATTGTAATATTTCTTCAGTAAGTAAAACAAAATAGACAAAACAAATTTATAATATAATAAATTTATTGCCCGTCGATAATTTCTATCCGGTGATATCACGTTGACGAGTTCAAACGGAAAGCGACGAATTATTGTATACGGTTTCGGTCGCTCGTTATGGTTCGCAATCAGCCGCCAGCGCAAGCGATTAAGAGCAAAATTCACGCACGCGTTGTCATTCAAAATTCTCAAGATTCGTTTCTTCTTGGAGAATAGAATATCGCTTACTTGTTTACAATATTTTCGACATTTTTTCTTCAATACGGACCATTATTATGTTCGTACATTTTTAAAACAAATTCAAACTTCATCGGACTTGACAAATCATTGAGGATTATTTCAAGAAACGAAATTGAAGTTTACTGTTAGATAAATTAAGAAATAAGTACAAATTACACAGACTGGGGGATCAAAATTAAGTTATGGGAATGAAGTTTCACAAACGTTTACAGTTTACAAGGAGTCGTGGCTTTGTTCGACGCAAAGAATTGGAAGGATTAAGCGTGTTTTCACAACAATTGGGACAGTATTCGATCGATAAAAAAAAAAGGGAGATGTGCTTGTTAGAAGTTACAAAAAGGAAGATCTTTTGTGACGGAGGATGATCAAATGATTCGCGCGTCCGTACAATTCTGAAATTCTGGGGCTAAATGTCACGCTGCTCGCGATTCTTTTACTAAAAGCTACCGCTTTTTTCCAGCTCGTGGGCAGACCACGGCAAAATAAATTTCCGCTTGTGTGTATCAGCTTCTTTCTTCCCACTTAGAAATATATAAAAATCCGTAAAAGCTTGCGGTCTGCTCGTCTCAAACACATCAAAAATATATTGTACAATAATGCATTTACTGAATAGAATATTCTTTAATTATTCTCTCTGTAATATTCTTCATTGTCAAATATTTTCACGAGTCGCTGTACGTTGCAATACGCTGTAAAGTCAAACTATGATCTCTTGAAATGTTTAAATATTCATTGTAGAATATTGTCAGGGTTGGTACAAATTTAACATCGAAATTTATTATTATAGATTCCATGATATATTCTATGGTAAATGTTCAAGTATTTTCGTGAGCCACTGTTTATCACAAAAATCAACTGCAAGCTCTCGAGGTGTTTAAATATTCGTTCATGAAACGTTGTCATAAATCTAATATCTAATGTGAAATTTATTACGTTTCAAACTTTCTGACAATTTTGCTGATTTTCAGCGAATAAGTTAAGTTATTAATTCTTCGCACGTATTAATTACCGTATCATGGTCGTATCATGGTCGACCTTTCACATTCTGTAACACCAAATTTGCCGATATATAAACGCCGAGCGATATTCTCGTATAACTTTGTAATAAAACGTTTACACACATCTGCTCTCTATTTTCACTTGCTGATTGTGCAGTTTCGCAGTTTAAACGTAGGAGTTACTTAAGCTCGAAGAGAGAAACATTTCGTGCAATATTACTTTATTTTAGATATTGAAAAAGAAAAAGGAAAGAATTGTTCAATTACACAGCTGAAGCACAAATGTTGACATGTTGAAAATTATAATGTATATGAAATTCTGAAAGGAAAGGATTTTCGTGGTAACGTACAAAGCGAAAGTGTTGACACCTTAAGAATCATAAAATTCTGCAAGAAAAAAGAGGAATTTTCAATTAAACGGCTGAAGCAAAAAATGTCAACACGTTAAAAATTAAAAAATTCTCTGAAAGAATTTTTATAGTAATATAAAAGAAAAGTGTCAACATGTTGAGAATTAGAAAATTCTGCAAAAATGAATTTTTGTAATAGTACAAAGAAAAAATTAGAAAATTCTTTTAGAATTTTCATAGTAACATAAAACAAAAGTGTCAACACGTTGAGAATTAGAAAATTCTGCAAAATAGAATTTTTGTAATAGTACACAGGAAAAGTTAGAAAATTCTAAA
Source organism: Frieseomelitta varia (assembly GCF_011392965.1). NCBI lineage: Eukaryota > Metazoa > Arthropoda > Insecta > Hymenoptera > Apidae > Frieseomelitta > Frieseomelitta varia. Next base: position 645,470 of record NW_025110114.1, on the reverse strand, counting down.
AGAATTTTCATAGTAACATAAAACAAAAAGTGTCAACACGTTAAAGATCAGAAAATTCTGCAGAAATTTCTGAAAGAATGTTTCATAATAGTCTAAAAGCAGAAGTGTAGAAAACTCGAAAAATTTTCCTAGAATACGTAAAGAGTAAAAATGTATAGACGAAGCAAAACTTTCAAAATATGGAGATAAATCTTGTACGAATATTATTATTTATCAGCAAACGGCGTAAATATTGGAAATTCGATTAGCAGTGAACGTTTTTAAAGTTTGCGATCTACTTCCAAGTTATTTAAAAAAAGAAAAAAAAATCGATCTTATGACGTACACACACCATAACCACGCAATTTCGAGCGATTAGCTACGTTGAATATTTGGATTCTCGGCAAGTATTCACGTCTGCACTTACGCTAAAATCGTGCGAAAGTGAAATAGCGCTGTTGTTAATTGCTTTCGACGTTCTTTCATAAGTAATGTGTACGTCGTTGCCAATATGCATTTGTCATGATACACCCTGCCAGCTAAAAGTTTGGACTCGCTGCACATTCTGCAGGGAACGAGTTTCTGAGAAGCTACACAGTTATTATTATTATTATTATTATTATTATTCTCTGAATTTTGTTATCGTCTAAGTTTCTCGTAGAAGAATGTCTATCAGCATAGTGATATTTTTAACTACGATATTTTTATGATATTAGTATTATTTAAGATATTATTACGATATTTTTATGATATTAGTATTATTTAAGATATTATTACGATATTTTTATGATATTATTATTATTTAAGACGATATTTTTATGACATTAGTATTATTTAAGACGATATTTTTATGATATTATTATTATTTAAGACAATATTTTTATGACATTATTATTATTTAAGACCATATTTTTATGATGCTATTATTAAGTTGTATTTGTTTTGTTACACTTTATTCTAAATAGAATAATAATTTCTCGAATTATTACAAAATTAGAATTGCACGAAACAATAATTCTCTCACTGTTTGTTATTCTATAGAATAATATTATAGAACTTTCTTATGGAAAGTTACTGTAGAATTTTCTTATTTTATAATTATCATTTGCTCGCAACAACAGAAAACACTGATCTCATTTTCGAAAGTTAAAAATTTCGAAGTGTAATTACACTTGAGAGAAGAAGACAAAATTTTTTCTATTAATTCATTAACGAGTGAAAGAGATCAAATTTCTATTAAAAACGACTTTCTTTCCTTCCTGCGTACAGAAAAATGATCAGAAATGTTTTATGATAAAACTTGATATTTCGTTATCAGTAATAAGCTGATTTCTTCTAAAATTTTGTCATTCGTGGATCAGTTTTGATTTTCATTTGTATGGTTCCATCTCGAGATCTTTGTTTTTCTTGTATTTTTTATTTCAGATGGTTATTACGTTCGTTGGAATTTAGAGACAGAAAATTAAGATCAGTCGTTCGATACCGCGGTGAGTGTATGGGTTCGAATGAATGTGAAGGAATTTCCTTGTTTCCAGATACGAACGAGGTGGATTTATAAAAAGAAAAAAAAAAAAAAAATAGAAGAGGTCTCGAGCGTAATTAGGAGACAATTTATAGTCGATCGAGCTTACAGCGGTTTTAAGAATCGTGGATTAAAAAAAATTAGATAGATATTGAAACGAAATGAGAATTATTTCTCTTCTTCTTCTTCTTCTTCTTTTTTTTTTTTTTTTNTTTTTTTTTTTTTTTTTTTTTTTTTTTTTTTTTTAGGTAAAAGTTTAATTCAAAACTTACCAAGTATAATTTAATAATAAAAAGAATTTTTCAAAGTGGAACAGTAAAAAATTAGTCGACGCTTGATGAACGTAAAAGATTAAATTTCCGTGAAAATTAAAATTAAAGTTAAATGATAAAAATTGAAATACAGTTTCTAAAAATTTTCTTAAACGAATTCAATCAGATTTCGTTTGAAAATAACGTTGAAGCCAAAAAGGTTTCGTTTGAAAATAACAAATAAAGTTAAGTGAATGAAACTGAAATACAATTGTTAGCTTCAGAAATTTCTTCGTAACAGCTTCGACAAATAATTTTTATAAATTAAGAGAGTGAAATGTAAAGACGTGAGGCTGTAATGTAAAACTCTCTGGAACGTAGTTCTTTCACATGACTCCTTATTAACCTCGAGAGAACACGCCTTGAAAAGTTTCTCGAACTATTTCTTCTCAATACACGGCGAGTTTTCACGCCACCCTAATCACGTTAATCATCGCGTAAGAGGAAGGAAAATTCTCTCTTCGAATTTGCGCGAAGAAACGGTCAACTCTTCTGAAACTTTCTTTTCCTCGAACACGAAATTTATTAGCGGGCAATCTCTGTTGCGGTATCGAAATTTCGCATAAAATACCCGCATGAAAATATGAGAAAATGTCAAATTCTACGAATATAAATGTTAATTACTATTGTTGGATAAAATACGAAGTACTCATACATGTACAATCATTTATCTGGGCAAATAATTAATCTCAATGAATAATACTCGATTAAGTAAATTAATGAGAACATTCTGTTAATGAACGTGCAAAATATTTGCATTAACAGAAATTTCATCAGTAGAGATATAGAAATTTCTCGTATGTGATACACGTTTCATATAAATTTCTGATCTCGAGAAATGAATACACGCTATGGAAATTTAATACTTATGTTATACTGTATGTTGTCTGTATAATTCATTTTTGTTTGCGTGTACTCGTTACTGTTACGTACAGTCATAAGTTTCCGTGTATCACACACAGATTTTCTAACGTATTCTTGCCTTAAAGTATGATATTTTCGTTACACATCGTGCACGTGTCCGTCGTGTAGTATAATACAACCAAAAAATATGCAAGAACGTCAAGTGAAGTACGAAGTAACGAATGTAACGAAACGCGTATAAATCGCTGCCTCTTTTCATTTCCGCGTTCCACGAATATCTTTGCCTTTCGCCGTAATGCCTCCCGCGAACAACAATGTAGCAATCACGGTGACACAGTTAGGAATTAAAAGAATTTCTGTGTAACAAGCGCGACCTCGTCTTAACTTGGCGTGCGAACTCCCATAACTAACTCCCTCGTGTACACACTCGAAGCAAACACCACGACTCGCCACCCGGGTATCTCGCTATCCCGCATAAACACACTCGAATAACCGAACACTGAATCTCTCGATATCTTAACCCATCCAGAACACACATCCACCCTGTACACGCGCGTTACGATCGACACCCCCTTATCTCAAAGCCACAACAACATTCAAAACCATCCACTTCTTGTGTATGGCCTGTGCATCGCATTACGGTGATACACACTTCATCGTCTTCAAGGATAATCTCTTCCGCTCCATTTGGACGATGCAGTGATAATTATTCAACTAAAACCATCCATCTGTGTGTAAATTACGTCTCTTTTTATTTGAAACAGCAATTGGTGTTACAGTCGAAGATCCTAACTTTCGATATATTTATTTATATATATACTTTATTTGTTAATTTTTTTTTATTTTATTTTATTTTATTTTATTTTATTTTATTTTATTTCTTTTATTTTCTTTTATTTTCTTTTATTTTCTTTCATTTTCTTTTATTTTATTTTATTTATTTTATTTTATTTTATTTTATTTATTTTATTTTATTTTATTTTATTTATTTTATTTTATTTTATTTATTTTATTTTATTTCATTTTATTTATTTATTTCGATATTTGTAATTTTTATTTAGTGGTACATTCTAAATTATTTTATTTATACATTAACAACTCTCTTCTTTTCTACTTGAACCAAGTAATATATTCGTACTGTTTATTGCAAAATAGAATAGAATTATTGATCTAGAAACTATATAATTATTCAGATGGTACCATTTCTTGTTTTATATATAGTATTAGTATTTTAAGTAGTACGTACTTCAATGTTTTTCACAGTAATCTCGTCCTATTCACTTGAATCAAGAACTAATTCTACTATATTGATACTACTGCTAATATATTCGTGCTATTTATTCTAAATTACTCCTCTCTTCCACTCTACTTGTAACCATGTAATACACTCATTCTATTTATTCCAAATTATTCGAAGCAGTTACTAATTTCTACAACTACGTAATCACCACAATCAGGCAAAACCGTTTATCCTTTCACATAAATCACATTTAGTGCCAGTACTAATGCAAGTTCGAAGATTTCAATTGCAATTTCCTCCTCTCCACTTTGATTAAACTACGTTATTCATTTCAAATTTTTTAGAACAATTAGTATTAATTTCAGAATATATCGAATCAATCAGAACTGTTGCTGTCGTAATTAATCAAAACTTTTCATCCCTTTATATAAATCACATAGGTTCTACGGCTTCAATAACAATCTCTTCTTGTCTTCAGTTTAGTTTAGTTATGCTATTTGCTATTTGCTCCAAATTAATATATTTATTTAAAACAATTATTAGTAGTCTCAATATATCAAATCAATCGAATCAATCAAAACCATTCACGTTGATGTTAATATACACTTCGAGATCTCCAATAATAATCTCTTCTCCTTCACTTGAAACAAGAATTAATATTACTATTCATACTATTTATTTCAAATTATTTGAAATGATTACTGATACAAAACCAATCGTTCAATCAAACTCAATCATTCCTTCATACATCACACTAGTACTCGTATACATCCTGCTATCTCCAACGTACGTTATTTATATTAAATTATTCAGAATAATTATTGATTATTCAGAATATATAGTAATCAATCAAAAATTATTCACTCCTACACACAACACTAGTACTAGTACATCAGGTAATACACACTCGACGTGTCTCCCTTTTCACTTGAAACAAGAACTAATACTATTACCATAATATACTAGTATTATAATACATTCGTATCGTTTGTTCTAAATTATTGAAAATAATTCGAAGAGCTAAATAATCGTTGAACCAATCTCATTTATACCTTCATACATTTGTACGCATCCAGTTATCTCTTCTTCATACTATTATTACACTATTTATTCTTCCTCTTCACTCGAAACAAGAACTAATACATGATCATTGAAACTAGAACTAATACATAATGCTATTTGTTTCAAATTATTTAAAATAATTCGAAAAGTCAAATAATCTCATTCATCCCTTTATACATTTGTACACATCCAGTTATCTCTTCTTCACACTATTATTACACTATTTATTCTTCCTCTTCACTCGAAACAAGAACTAATACATGATCATTGAAACTAGAACTAATACATAATTAATGCTATTTGTTCTAAATTATTTAAAACAATTCGAAAAGTCAAACAATCGTTGAACCAATCTCATTCATCCCTTCATACATTTATACACATCCAGTTATCTCTTCTTCACACTATTATTACACTATTTATTCTTCCTCTTCACTTGGAACAAGAACTAATACATAATCATTGAAACTAATACATAATTAATGCTATTTGTTCTAAATTATTTAAAGCCAAATAACCATTTTAACCAATTTCACTTATCTCTTCACACATCCAGTTATCTCTTCTTCACACACCTGCAATATGTATTCTTTCTCTTCACTTGAAACAAGAACTAATACATAATTAATGCTATTCGTTTCAAATTATTTAAAATAATTCGAAAAGTCAAATAATCTCATTCATCCCTTTATACATTTGTACACATCCAGTTATCTCTTCTTCACACTATTATTACACTATTTATTCTTCCTCTTCACTTGGAACAAGAACTAATACATAATCATTGAAACTAATACATAATTAATGCTATTTGTTCTAAATTATTTAAAACAATTCGTAAAGCCAAATAACTATTTTAACCAATTTCATTTATCTCTTCACACATCCAGTTATCTCTTCTTCACACACCTACCGACATGTATTCTTTCTCTTCACTTGAAACAAGAACTGATATTAATGCTATTTGTTCCAAATTATTCGAAAACAATTCGAAAAGCCAAATAACCGCTTTGACCAATCTCATTCATCCCTTCACACATTCGTACACATCCAGTTATCTCTTCTTCGCACCATTGCTTCAAATATACTAATTCCAGAACACATCATCAAACGTTCTCTTACACGGTTGTATTGATATATCAGATTAATACACACCTCGACGTCTCCAACAACAATCTCTTCCTCTTCACTCGGCGACGTAGTCGCGAGTAGAATACAAGAGCAGGTCGAAGATCCGTAGACCCTTTCTCCTGTCAGCTTTCCCTCACTAGGCGAAGCACACCAAGGTGATCGACACACCCTTGACGCCAACGTTCTCCCGTATTATAATTACGTATATATCCCAACTACAAGAACGTATACGTATATGTTGATGTGAGCGACTTTGATTGCCGGCCGATTGACAGAACGATGAGAGAGCGTTTGAGTTGGCCGGTTGCTAACGCGGTTGGAACGCCGACTGAAACGTTCCCCCGGCACGGCGGCGTCCGGCAGAATGTTGCCGCTCGTCTAACGACGGCGGTGGCGGCGGCGGCGGCGGCGGCGGCGGCAGAGGCAGAGGCAGCCTGCGCGGACCGGTTGCCACGGCTCGCGACAGAGAAACCGTGAGACCGAGGGGAATGCACGCAGGATCGAGCGCTAGGCCCGCTAAAAGGGGTGGGGGTGCGTGACAGGAGAAACAGGGGTTGAGGCTGGAGAGAGAAAGATGGGGATTGGGTCGGGACGTTCCAGCGACGTGTAGCGAAAGGAGGCTGTGCGAGGAACGAAGAATGAGGCGGTTTTATGTATTATAACGGCGTGGTAATGACAGGCTCAAGCTCACTCTGAAGATTAGTTGGTCAGGATGGTACATTCGAATATCTGTTCTTTTTTTTTTTTTTTTTTTTAATGACAAATTTATCAAGATTTATACTGAGATTCATTAAGATTGGTTATTAAGAAGGTTAAAGTTAAACAGTATTTATTGAAATTAATTGGTTAAAGTATTCGAATGTCTGTGGAAATTCTTTACAAATTTATTAAGATTGTGTTTTGTGAGATTTGATTTTGAAACAAAGTTGAGAATATATATTTATGAAAGGTCACAATATGACTTTTGTTAGTAGTGATAGAATCAACTTCGTTGTGAAGATTAATTGGTTAAAGTATTCGAATACCTGTGAAAATTCTTTACAAATTTATTAAGATTGTGGTGAGATCTGATTTTGAAACAAAGTTGAGAATATATATTTATGAAAAGTTGCAATATAACTTGATGGAATCAATTTCGTTGTGAAGATTAATTAGTCACGGGAATGTTCGAATATCTGTGAAAACTCATTACAAATTTATTAATTAGATTGTACTGCGATCTGATTTTAAAATAAAGTTGTACTTATGGAACTTACAAGATAAACTTCGAATATCTGTAAGAATTCCTTATGATGAATTTATTAAAATTGTAGTGAGATCTGAGTTCGAAACAAAGTTAAGAATATATATTTGCGCAAGTTACAAGATGATTTTGCTATAGCGATGGTGATGATAGGGTCAAGTTCCCTATGTACACTGTATATGTAGAGTTGTAGCAACATTTGTATTTGAATTTATCTGAATATATTACATCTGTCATGTGAATTCACTATCATCATAGCGAGACTACGAAATAAATCTAAAAACGACTTCGAAATATAAGTCTAAAAATATGTGTAAAAGTTACACGATCACAAGAAACGAAGAACGAGATGGTTTGATCATAGTTATGATAACATTAGGATCTTGTTCGTAAAGTTAGTTTAGATCATGAAAGTGTTCGAACGCTCGTAGGAACTTCTTGTGAATATATTATGCGTGTTATTCGAATTCATTCATGCAGTGTACGAGCGTACTATATTCATTCGTGGAGTATGACTTCATTCATGAATATATACATATGCACGCACTGTACGAATTCGATTCGTCGGGATGAGAATCGAAAAGTGAATTTAACGCAAATTTGAAAATAACGGCAGAGTTTAATTTTCTAAACTCTCGACGTTCGATCATCCGCTAAACGAAATGTAAACGTGGTATAAAACTCCGTGATATTTCCTTCGGCGAGAACGAAAACTCCGAAGGAGAAGCCTGATGGGATGGAATTTGGATCGGTTGGAATAATATTATTCGAAATTTCCCAGCAACCGGAGCCTGTGCTCCAAATTCAGAGCCACCCTATCTTCCGTCTCCCTCCGTTGTTCACTTTTACTCTCAGCTTTCACCTTCTTCACCTCGTTTCGTTTCTTCCCCGTGTCAGTTCTCCAGCCCACCTCAATCTCTACGAATCCACATAATCCCGTCTTGCATCTCTCTCTCTCTCTCTCTCTCCCTCACTCACCCCATTGATCATTCCTTCCTTCTACGGTCTAGAAAAACAGCCCGAGCTAGCGACAGACTCAAGTATCTCGCAAATACGCTCGAGCATTGATCGAACGGACTATTTGAGAATTAACAAAAACACGCTTAGTGTATTCTTTTCTGTGTTTCAACAGAACACCCCTTGCGCTGGCAACTGGTTTGCGGACCGTAACGAGTGACCGAAATCAATGATTCGTCGCTTTCTTCTTTATTTTTGAACTTGTCAGTCCAGATATCGCTGGATAGAAATTATTAAGAAGTAATAAACTTGTCATTTGTTTTGCCTGGATTACATTTAAATATACTTAAAACTGCGAAAATGTGGCAATTTTGGGGCAAAAAGAAATATCGAAATAAATTTATATTTTTAAATAAAATTTTTAATTAAAATTAATTCTATTTAATGTAAGTAAATGATTTTTTATAAACTAAAATTTGTATCGAAAAACACTTTCCAGTACCTTTACTATGTTACGACTTATTTCTATTAGAAATTGACGGGCAATTTGTACACCAATTAATACTTAATTCGATTAAAATAATTAAATTAATTTACTATTAAATCCTCTTTCAAATTAATATTAAAAATAATTGTTCAAAAATAAAATTTCTTATAATTCATTTATTCTTAAATATACTACATTTAAAATATTATTTTATAAAATCTTTATTTATATAATTTTTATTCATAAATTGTAATAATAATACATAAATATGATTTAAGTATTTCTTATCGTGGATTATCAAATCAAACGATAAATTTCTATAAAAAAAGTTAAAAGGCCGCCATATTACTTTATTTTAGTGATTTAACGTTTAATTATAAAAGTATTTCTTATATTACTATAATAGAGTATCTAATCCTAGTCTAGTGTTTAGTTTTCATATTTTTTAATATATAAATTTATAATATCATATTAATAATTTAAATTTCACCTATGATTATTAATTTTTATATAAAATTGTCAAGAGGCTAATTTTATTTCGAGGTTAGGAAGGCAGTATCAAGCTTCGTGGATTTTGAGATCGAGTCGAAAGTTTTGAGATTGAAAATTAAAAACACGATGAGGATCGAAGATATTGGAATTAAGTCAGGCAAAAATGTTTCAAAAGCAGTGGGAAAGGAATATTTTAATGTGAAATTGCTGAAGAGAAACGTTTTAATATGAAAGAGGTCGGAAACTGTTTGAAACCATTCGAAATTACTATCAATATCAAGTTATGAGAGCATGCTAAAATTAATGTTAACTTCACCGATATTACTAATTAATTTCTTTACGTTGCTTCTTGCTCCAATTATAAACTTCAGCGAGATGTTCGTTGAAAGTCGCGAGAAAAGAAAAAGGGATAGGCCACAAATGACAACAGGCAGAGCCAAGTTGGATCGATAGTTGGTATCAAGGAATGTAAAAAGAGATGGATATGAACTGAAAAGAACGGAGGATTTTACGAAGTAGAGAAGCTGAGACACGAGACTGAACTAAATGAGCAAATAAGAACAAACAACTTACTTTCCTTTAAAAGTTCGATGAAGACAGAAATATCGAAGAAACGTCGATGAAGGTGTTGAAAGAAACAAGAAAAAAAAAAAAAAAAATAATGGTGCGTATTCACGAAAGGTGCAACCACAATGGTAGCCAGAATTGAAGCGTTGCACTTGCAAGTGAGAACGCAGTAGAGGGAGGAAAAAAGAAGAAGAAGAAGAAGTAAGAAAAAAAAGAAATCGTCGCGTTGGGACATGCATGATGGGGAAAAATAAAGTAACCGTGAGGTGGGTAATGCGAAAAATTGCTGCACTGGGAATAGAAGGGACAATACGTGGCTACAAGAGCGAGGACTGAGTGTAAGTGTAGAGGGTGTTCAATTTTAAGCGATTTCTTTTTACTAATACTAATAAATTAATATTTTACAAGTATCAAGACGTTACCTAATGTAATATTTAATAATTTAATAATTATATATTTAATATATCAAGACGTTCGATAAGCTTTTATCAAGCACTCATATTCTGAGACTTTCTTCATTTCTGAACAAATTGTTCAACCCTGCGTTCTAGATACATGTGATCATTTCGATCTATAAATGCAATCATCTCCAGAAGAATTGTTCACTATTGGAAAAAGTGTTTCGGAGCAGACCTATTTCGGTTTCGATGGTAGGAACAATGGATAATTTATAGACAGAATGTTTTGTACGTAACGTTGTGGGAAATGACACAAAGGAGATTGTAAATCAAATATTGTGTACGACGCATTCAATTCTGACAGATTTATATTAACGTTGCCGATGCTGCGGTAAATCTGCAGTTTCTCTTTTCGTAGGCATTACAAAGGGATCTCGTGAATCAAGCATTAACGAGTACATAGCGTGTCTGATTCATACGAGCACGCTGCTTCTCTTTACGATTATTTTGCAAAAATATCGATTATTTTTGTAAACAACGAGGGAAATTACAAATCTGAACTTCCTCTCTTAAATGCAAAGTTAACGAACGAGATTGTCGAAACACAAAATTTACCAAAATTTTAATTTTACAGTTACCACTTTCTTTGTACAAAGCTCGTTGCGAAACGAGCAATTATTATCAAATTATAAACTCACGTAAAAACTTCGTTACACTTTCAAGATAGAGCTCCGCGTTTGCCGCCTCTGAAAAATGCGAAACTCTATTAATTATTTGCTTAATTAATGTACCGTGTGCACAATGCCACGAATCTCTATGCACATCCTACGCGGAAAATTTGCATAGAATCTCACAGAAGCAATAGTAGAACGAGCGTAATTATTCTGTTCTACGGTCGAGGTAGATGGAATAATTTGTTGAAGCACGAAACATCGTTAAAAATTCAGCTGATAAGCGCGGTGGAGGATACCTTGACTTACGAGAACTAATCTCCAGACAGTGGGTTTTTATTGCATGGTAAATGGTTGGATGTCGTGGCCGACAGTTTCTGCTTCGCAAAAGTTTCTTCTCTTCATTCCGAGGATGTCGCGGCCGTGGAACAATGCCAAATCTCCCCCTAAGCCTGTTTTGATTGGTAACATAGTAGATTACTTTCCAAGGAAGTGTTAAAAATTCCGTCACGATTTTCAATTTAAAATGAAGAGGAAGAAGAAGAAGAAAAAAGTAAATCGGGACACAAGGAAAATTATTTAGAGTATATTACGAGAAATATGTTTTTGTTATGTCATTTCGATTGAAAGTTAACGTCACTGTCATCTCAAGCGACAAGTGTTATGCAATTGTTATCAAATCTCGAGTGAAAGATTCGAACTTGATCGCTGATTTCACTTTGAAATTTTGAGGGGCTAACAAACGAAAGGAGTGTTATCAATTTAAATTTTAACGAAAAATTGAAATTTGACCGCGATATTTATCTGTGCTGAAATTTACTTCGACATTACTGGAGTTCTTAGTGGATAACGTTCAACTTTAGCGGAAAATTCTCCTTTACAAATATTGGAACGCGTTGTTACGAACACTAACGCACGGAGAATCCTTGCAGAATTTAAATAAAGGAAAATCCTTTAACAATGAGGGTACGGAATGTTTCGCAGAGAAGGCCTTGCTACGACAGTTTCATTACAAACCTTCGAGCAAAGATTGAACCGTGGAACAACGTGAAACAAAGAATTTTACATTTTGAGAATTGGGCATTTCAACAAATCTTTATCAATGACGTAAACTGTCTTTTACAATGAATGAACTTTATGCAAGTACAATGTTAAATAAAAATTTACATCATAATTTTGTTGGATAAGTACACCTTAATATTCTCCATTTAAAGATAGTTATCAGTGTAAAAATTTCAATTTTCATTATATTTTCGTATTATCTTTTTCGTGAAATTTAGCACATTTAATATGCAAGAGAAGAAAATCATTATTATTTTAAATATATATTAATATTAATATATATTAATTATTAATGTATTAATATATTAACTATTAATGTATTAATATATCATAACTATTAATATATTAATATATTATAATTTTGTTAAGTATACCTTAATATTCTCCATTTAAAAATAATTATCAATGTAAAAATTTCAATCTTCATTGTAAAATGAAATTTAGTACGAAAAAGATAATATGCAAGAGAAGAAAATCACTATCATTTTAAATATATATTATTATATTAACTATTAATATATTAATATATTAATATATTATAATTTTGTTAGGTACACCTTAATATTCTCCATTTAAAGATAGTTATCAGTGTAAAAATTTCAATTTCCATTATATTTACATACTATCTTTTCTGTGAAATTTAGCATGAAAAAGATAATATGCAAGAGAAGAAAATCATTATTATTTCAAATAGTCAATATTAATATATTAATATATTAACTATTAATAAGTTCATCTCAAATTAAGTTACAACACATACAATAATTTGCTGCAATACACAAGTTTGAACGTAGATTATTATTTTCAAGAAAACTAAGTTGAGAACTTCTGAACACCCTGTATTATCAACAGTTGTAAACTCCGACGATATGTTTTCCAACGGAGGCGCGAAGTGAGTGAGCACGAGGAAAATTCAAAATGTCGAAACATCAAAATTCAGCTGCCGGTTCGAATCTTTCTAACGAGAGAAAATGTCACTGTGGGAATTGCTTAACAAAGGAATAAGCAGGTTAACCAAAGAGGAACGAAGAAAGGCATAGGACGACCTTTGACTTGAATTTCGCGGCAAACGATTGTCACAAAGCATAAATAAAGCAGAACGTAATTGGGGTGAGAACGAGGGAGGATCAATGAAACGAGATAAAATTATCAAATGCATGACACTGCGAATCCATCGTAATTTTACAGAAGGAGAATTATTGAAAAGTAAATTTATCAACGAGAGTTGTAAATATAATTTATTTAGTATTATTAGGTCAATGGAGAGCAATTTTTAATTCATAAAGGACAAAAGAGAAGGATTGACTGATGAGAGGGATTATTTGATTCTCGACACTTCCCGAAGGAAGAACAAAGAAGTAAAACGGAGACACGCGTATTTGAGAAGCTATTAAAGAATAGAAAAAAACGGGTGGAGAACTTTTACATTTAATTCAAGCTCGTGGAAGACGCGAGAAAGAGGGAAGAAACAATCAGACCGAGAGAATAAAGTTATAGTGTCAAACATTTAATTCAGCGATATTCCATAAGACACGGAGAATTAAAATAGATTTGCTAATAAAATTAAGAATTTGTATATATTTTCGTACAGTTCCTTAAAATGTAAATTGTCGATGTACAAACGGAATACCGTCTCAAATGTTTCTAAACGGCAGATGAAATCAATCATCCCCTTTCGCAAAAGGAACGAAAGAAGAGAAGAGGTTATAAAGCTATAACTACGTTATAAAGAAAAAAAAAAGAAAAAAAAGAGAAAAGAGAGAAACGAGGAGTCACGATACGGATGAAAGAAGTGAAAGGGAAGAAAGGGTAGCATAAATTGAAGCATAAGTCGAGGGAGGTAACGGGAGAAGGAGCTTCTGTTTTCGTCCGGAGCAAAGAACGAGGGTGGCGAGTCAACGAAGAAAGGGAAAAACGAACGAGAATTGTAGCGACCTCAACTTCGAAGAATTTAGATCAACGACATCTATGTTTCGTCGAGATGTGTATTTAATATAAACAATAGAATATTTAAAATAACTATAATTAATACTATAATTAATACTATAATTAATAGAATATTTAAAATAACTAATATTAAAATAGCTATTAATTTTATTATCACCATAGAAATGTTTACTGACACTTATATATATTGTAGCCATAGTAGAAATTCTTCATTCGTTATTTCGTTATTTAACTTTCATTTACAGAAATTATTCGTCATTTAACTTTCATNTATGTAATCTTCATTAAATTATTAGTAATTGTATATTTTGTGATATTGATAATATTTTTATATAAACAACTAAAATTAATTACAGAGTTATTATTTATTTATAGTATTGTGATGTAAATATAAATTATCATAATCACTATAGAATGACGTGGAAGTAGGGACATGTAACCTTCTGGATCGTCCCGACGTTCCGTATGGATTTTTCTAACGTTAGCCAACGTTTGCCAAGGGCTAGTTATAAACGAACGTTCTCCAGCTCTGCCAACTAGCGATCTAAATATTACGCGTGGCGTCCAACCACCGAGTTGATGAAAGAAACGCAAAGAAAGAAAAAAAAAAAAGAAAAGAAAAAGAAAAAGAACGAAACGTACGTTACTGACCACGTACGTTCGTTTCAGACTGTGAAATTTTTAGCAATTCTCGTTCCTCTTCATTTTCTCCACGCGTTTCACGATTCTTCCGACGAAACTTCTTCGTTCTTGCATCTCCGTTTCATTCTTTTTTCCCTTTTCTTTCTTTTTGCTTCAATTTCACAAGGTGAGTCGAACATCGAAGTTGGAGCGTTGCTCGTATTTTTTTTTTTGGAAAGGGTGCTCATTATCGAGAGAACTTCGACTCTCTCGTCCAATGATATTCTTTCTTGTTTTTTCTCGCTCTCGCGTTTTTTCTTCTTTTTAATTCCTCGTGGTGGATGTTTGCACCCGTTTGCAACGCGAATCGATAATGGTGTGGAGGTTCGAGATGTAATCCGTTGTCCAAGCTTCACGCTTCCACAGGTCGCGTTGAAATCTGCGTTGTGGTTTGGAGGTGAATTGTAAAGTAAATCATAGCGTGTTAGACGCATAAATAATTCTAGGGTGGGTATTATCGATTGATACTGACGCGAGTTAATAATTTTCTTTTTTTTTTTTAGAGCTATCAGAAGTAACAATCGAGTTTTCGTCTGATATTTCGTTCTTACGAAAACAGACAATCAATCGCGATGTTAATTAATCCCCTGTCAAATATTTGCGTACGAAAATAATACGCATCTGAATGCATTATAATTAATACGGATCGTATGTAACATTGTGCAATGAAAATAAGCGGGTGTATGTTCGGCAGAAATCAATATCAATTTCGTTGGAATTCAGTGTTTCCAGTAAGTTGAAGTTTCGAACAATTGTTGCAAAAATAATAATGTATATCTCGTGGGTGTAGAAACTTACTAAGACAAGACACAAATTTTACAAATATGAAGCCTGAATGTCACTAAATAATATTACACTGTACCTGCTACTTTTAACAAAACAATTTAGCAAAATTAAATATCGAACAATCATTGCACACGTTTAGCAAATTTCTGGAACATCGAGCTTCTCAAAAATTCATAAATCCATCCGCAGTCCGCTCGCAGTTTACACGCGTGCAATAGTAAATTTTTCAGTTTTATTCTAAACATTCAAACTAAATACTTTTTCTAACAAAAAAAAAAAAAAAAAAAAACTCTACATCTCACGGAATAAAACTCAAGAGTTACGCACAGGGGCGAAAGTACAGATCTCTGTGTGTGTGTCAAAGGATTTTCTAAAACTTCTCAGAAGCTGATCGGTCTCGAGTATACACTCCTTTTCGGCAAGCTGTGGAACTCGATCAGGAATTCTTATTAGAATCGCTTCCGACGTTGAATCGAACCACGGGCACGATATCAATCCTGTCGCGAAATCTTTGAGGCGAATATAGCGCGTCGCGGCGTCTCTATCCAAGCCTTTGCACGCGTATTTATCGGTTTGAAGCTTGGTGGATCTCCTCTCGTTTCACAGATAGTTTCGACGTTTCGACAATTTTTCTCCGCGATTCTTTTCTTTTTTTTTTTTTTCTTTTTGTCAGACCAAGCGATGTTTCCAACACACGTTGAAAATCTGAACGAGAAATGGTGAACGACAAAAGATACATACGTACTTTTTGGAGAGCGATATTGAGAGATATTGACACGGTTTCAAGTTACGCCAGAAACGTTTCATCTGCTTTATTCTTCATTTTCCGTCGTTCTCTTCATTTCCTTTTTAATTAAAATTCGCCTCGCTGTTGGTTGAATATAAAATTAATCACAACGAACGTGAGTGAGTTTCCTCGATATCCCGATCGAAATTTGTAGTCAATGTGAGAATAACAAATCGTCATTTCGTTGAATTATTCGTTGAATTTGTACGCCAATTAATACCTTATTACTCGATTAAAATAATTTAACTAATTTACTATTAAATCCTCTTTCAAATTAATATTAACATTAATTATCCAAAAATATAATCTTTTATAATTCATTTATTCTTAGATATACTACATTTCGATTTTAAAATATTACTTTATGAATATTTATTAATAATTTATTTATAATTAATTCTTATTTATAAATTTTAATAACAATACATATATGAATAATACATTAATAATAACATACATAATACCATACATATAAAATAACATATGTTTTAATAATATACGTACATAAATAATAATTTAAGTAAATCTTATCGTGGATCAATCAAATTAAATAACATTTCATTAATAATTTCCCCAAAAAAGATTAAAAGGCCGCCATATTATTTCATTTTAATGATCGTATTTGCTTCTCGACGTTTTTAATTGACACGGCGCCAGTTTGAAGTTTCAGCCAGTTTCCAGCGTGCAAATCGATCGGCTGTAAAATCGATAACTGTAAATAGAAAGGGAATCGAAAAATTGTAAATGCGAGATTGCGAGCGTTTATATTGACATTTTTGAAATTTTTAATGGACGCATCGAGGTTTCCGCTGTATTTTGACTATATTAAAAGTTTAATGAAAGGTGAAAATATCGCAGGCAGAGATTAAAGTTCCTTCCCCGGCGTTTGTGAGCTAGGTCTTTTAAGTTTCAGTTCATATTGAACTGCATTAAAAGTTTAATAGAAATTTAATGTTATAAATAGGATAATGGCTGCTCCTTCCAGGGATTTCAAGATAATAATGTGCCTTGAAATTATATTTTTTTACAGCTTTTCTTTGAATTTGAACGTCTGATAAAACGTGGTTTAAGATTCGGATAAAATTAATATAAATCTTGTCTGTAATTGGAACTCGTACTTTTGCCTCTTATTTCGTCTTGAATATACATGTTTAAGATCTGATAAAAATGTAAAAATTATAACCGACATGCAACTATTAATTATGATTGTTATATTTTATATCTGAATACTAATAATCAAAAAATTAGTCTACCTATGCACAAGCAAAATTCCGTTTAGTTCAAGTTCAGTTTCTTGTCAAACACGAATTTCGCAATTAAAATTTAAATTATAGATTGAAATCTGAAATGACTGAAAATCACTTAAGACTTAATTACTTCGACGAAGTCTCTCATCTATTTATATATTTTCAATATATTTCATTTTCACTATCAAAAACTTCCTGAAACACGAAACTTATGAAATTATGGGAATTAGAGTGTTCATTAAGTGTTACACGTATTCAGGTTCATCTATGGGAATTTGCCAGTAGAAGATCAGGTAGATCTTCATCTCAGGTAACCTTGCAATAAAGCAGGCCAACTGAACTTCGTTAAAGTAATGAATTGTTCAAAGTATCTCACTTATTGACGCTTACAGATTGGCTTCGTTCAATCAGATACAAGCTTCATCTTGTACGCTAATAATCTACCTTGGAAATATAATTTCCCAAGCGTCATCCAACATTTACAATCGTTTCCATGGAACCTTCTCATTAAACGAGATCAACTCGTGCATTATTTATAATTCCGTTCGTATCTCTTTATTCGTTTCATTAATATTCGTAAGAAGAATTCAAGTGAATAGAATAGAATTCCACTCTCTTAGTATACGCTTTGAACTCCTATTCGTCTTGTGAATTGAATATATTCAGTATGTTTCGTTCAATATATTCAAACCACTACCATAATTGCGAATTTAACTACAAATATAATTATAATCGATAATTGATATCACATATAAATGGTTGTTATTAATTATTCGTGATTATGGTAATCATTCAAGTGTACGTTAAGTTTGTAATTACATTCACTATTTAAATATGCTAATAAGATATATTAGGTATACTTAATGTTATAATTATTCATAATTGTGATGATCATTTAAATATACGTTAAGTTTATAATTATAATAAATATTAAATGTTATTTAAATATTATTTTAAATATTTTTACATTTAAATATTAAATATTATATATATTATTATTATAATTATAATATCAATATTAAATATTATTTTAAATATTTTTACATTTAAACAAGATATATTAAATATACTAAGAACGTCTTTGAAAATTTACGAAACATCTAGACAGCCATGGCAGGAATTTATTCTAAGTACAAAAAAGTAAACAAAAAGTGTAAAATTAAATTTCTCGCGTAATCATTCGCTTAACAATTCAATTTCATACTCGATGCTCTCGAGAATGAGGTTTCAAATAAAGAAAAATTTCTATTCCACATTTTTGACTTGTCTTAACTGTCTTAACTCATTCTGAATCATTTTCCGTCCCGGGAAGTTTTTTTAAATTTGAAAATAATACGAAGTCATCATCACTTGATTGGACATCTTGCGTTAAAAGGGAGAGTTATTATAACATTACACGTCGCCGCCAATTATGATATTACGTTAACAATTGCAAGGAGACGTTCCGCGGTTAATTGACATCCAATAATAATTTTAATATAATTACTTAGCCAGGATCCAAGTTACTCCGAGAATCTCCGAGATCGAGGACAGTCATCTTCCTCCACGGTATTCACCGTTTATTAAATTAATATTCATTCACTCTGCGTCGTGCTCTTACGTTGATTCCATCGGTAGTCTCCGTTCTGGCTCCGTTTCGAAGCTGGCTTCGCCCAGTTTTACGACTTCTTGCTTTACGAGATCCTGTTTCGCCTGGCACGTTATCAACTGCGTAATACAGTTGCAATAAGATTTTTATTTCTCGTCCCTGCGTTCTATATACTCCGTATACTGTATACAACGGGAGACGTATATACATAGGAACCAGAATGTTTCGGAATTTATTAAACTTTGATACGTTCATTCGGAATATTCTGTATTCTTTCTCTCGGTAAATTTCCACCGCAGTGTTCTGACATAACATAATCCGTATAACATAATCTTGCATATCTTGTATTCGTATCTCCATCTCGGACAGACGACGCCTTATTTTCTTAAATTTAAATCTTTTAAATTTCATTGTAAATTTACCAGCACGGGGATTCTTGTTTATCGTCCCAAGGAATTTTGAGGATCGAATAGAATCGAAGAAAGTGGAGTTAGATTATTCCTGAGAATGTAATCGTTTCGTTATCGATTTTGTATAAAAATTTATATCCGAATGGATATTCTCAGTGTTATTGCGAATGATCATTTAGGTTTCTTAAAGTGTAATATAATTTTTAGTTGTGACTTTAGTTTGATCGTATGAATCTACTTTCTGATACATTCATATTTAATTAAATATAATTGACGCAACGAGAAAAATAATATTCATGAAATAAGGGTCTTTTTTTGTTATTTTCAATTTAGTATCTGAGAGAATTTTTTAGAGGAATGACACTTAATTAGTGATTGTTAAGTTGAATGATTATCAATTTGAGAAGAATAAAAATAAGATGACAAAGTGATCTGTAATGAATATTTGATGTTTGCGTGTATATGTGTATATACACATTAGTTATTCTATTCTACTCAGTTAAATTTATCCTTTAAATTTCCAACAATATTCTCCTGCACATTGAAAATCATTTGAACCACGTCCAGAGTAATAATCTGACCAACCTCCAAGAGCAACATGATCCTCTGCAACCTTCAGCGCGCCATTTTGCCACTTTATGGACTCACTGGCGAAACACCATCAAAGCTGCTTTTTAACTACGTGATTACTCCAAAATTTCAGAATTCTTCTGAAACAAATTCATCAAACGAAACAATATCATCGATATAAATCATTCCGATAAAATCATTCCGAGTTTATAACTTCTATCGCAGTGAAGCAAATTATTTCTCACGATCCTTTCTTATCTAAATAATTAATCTGCTGGACGATTTTATCGTACAGTCTGATCTATCAGAAACTAATTAACGCTGGTGAATTACAGCATCAGCAAACTGGCTTGATTTTCGATGGAGTATGGCTTCGTAATAATTATGTTCGTGTAGAATTAACCTGTATTTACATTAAGGTGGATAGAGAAAAGATTGGCAGGAGCAGGATTATTTGGGACCATGTTCGGTGGGAGTTAGACCTCCCCACAGAACAACAGGATCTGTTATGGTTTATTTAATATTGACCATGATCGAAGGAATGCAATAAATTGGAATACATGCTAAGGTGGTGTATAGAATACAGTATGGTATAGTATACATATAGAAATGTAAATAGGGACCATGTTCGGTTAGACCTCCCCACAGAGCAACAGGATCTGCTATGGTTTATTAATACTGACCATGTTCGAAGGAATGTAATAAATTGGATTATATGCTAAGGTGGTGTATAGAATATAATGTATATGTAAGAGTGTAGATAAAAGGAGTGAAATGAGTTGAGACTGATTTGGAACCATGTTTGGTGAGAGTTGGACCTTCTACAGGATAACAGGATCTGTTATGGTTTATTAATACTGACCATGTTCAGAGAAATGTAATAAGTTAAGTTACATGGTAAGGTGGAGTATAGAACACAGTATAGTATAGTATGTAAGAATGTAGATAGGGTGTTGGACTTCCCACAGGATCTGTTAATTAAGTGACCATTTTCGAAGGAATGCAATAAATTAAATTACCTGTTAAGATGAAGTGTAGAATATAAGTAGAGAAAATATTAGAAATAAAACGAGTAGATTGGTTTGGGACTATGTTTTACAGGAGTAGAAGTAACAGGATCTGTTGTAGTTTATTAATAGCGGCGTTCATAGGAACATATTAAGATGGAGTATTTCTTTATAATAAATAGACAATTTCTCCCAATTATTAAGCAATTCTTCTTTTACAAAAGAACTCCGTTTATTTGAACTTGCTGAGGAGCAATTTATACAACTGAAATTCGTTAATTTTCTCCATTACCTATTATTTTTCGTTCACGTAACAGTTTCTTAGATTAATGAAACCAGCTTAGATCAAAAATAAGAAGAATTTGCATAGATGTATTGTATGTTAAATTTAAAGGAATTTCCAATTTTTTAAAAGAACTAAATTACAGTGTCGCGTTACGACAATTCCCTCATCTTGCATTAAGAATAAATATCTCTCTCGTTTGCAAACAATGAAAATAAGAAATATATGATAGAAACGATCGATTTTCGCCCTTCCAGTTCTAAATAAATAAAATCCCCTATGACGAGTACCCTCATGTACTCGTGACAAATAGAGAATAACTGAATATATATAAATCGTCTATGCCTGTTTTTCAGTAAAAATCAATATCAATCCGGTTGAAAGTATTTTTGTGTAATTGAGCATAAAGAGAAAACATGATGAGTTACAGCTTTTTATTTAATAAAATTTTAAAATTTTTAAATTTGAATTTTTAAATTGCGTAGTTTCGAGGATTAAATGCATACGTGCTGTTGTTACCTATTTCAATGTTTAAAAAATAATGTCTTTTGTTACCTACTAATATTATATTACATAACATTAGTTTCTGGATTTCATACGAAAATTTCCCAGATTTGCTATCTCCAAGATATAATATGAACATCTATGCTTCTTTTATCGATCTTTTCGAGGATTAAATACATACGTGCTATTTGTTACCTATTTGAGTGTTTGAAAAATAATGTTCTTTATTACCTACTAATATTATATTACATCAGTTTCTAGATTTCATACGAAATTTCCCAAATTTGCTACCTCTAAAATTTAATGTGAATATCTATGCTTCTTTTATCGATCTTTTCGAGGATTAAATATAACACACAAGTGCTGTTTGTTACCTATTTGAATGTTTAAAAAATAATGTCCTTTAGTAGGTAATACTAGATTTCGTACGAAATTTCCC